>NW_011628061.1:836-50442 GCF_000512975.1 Sesamum indicum | reverse complement strand
TGACCCACCTTGCTTGACCAATTGCAACCCTGCAGACTCGATTGAGCAGTTGTTACTGGAGCTGGCATCCCCGGACAAACTGCCTAGAAATGATTTCATCGTGGTTAGGTTACCGAAGTACTTTATCAAGAATACAGAGTTGAAATTTCGAGTGATGAAACAGAGGAGTACTTCATGAAAGGATAAAGTTACCGAAGTACTTTATCAAGAATACAGAGTTGAAATTTCGAGTGATGAAACAGAGGAGTACTTCATGCGGTCAAAGGATAAAGACAGACCGAATCAAGAAAAAATAGAAGAAACAAAATGGTTGATGTCCTATCATTATGTAAAGGAGTAATACTCCTACTTCTTTATTTTGTTGAGTTTATGCTGTAATACTGACTGCATTTTATTTTCAATGAAGAAGGGATGGGGACCCCGAAAAGCCTCCCCCACCTTCGGGTGTTTATCTAAAAACAAAAAAAAACTCTAAACCCTAAACCCTAAACCACCGGCTGCCGGCGATCGTGAAGGAGAGTTGATCGAGTATGACCCGTTGACCGAGTTGACTCGGTCAACTCAACCAATTCAGCAGCCGCCTCGCTCGATTTCGACACCAAACCTTCCGAAAAAATCATTCGCTGAAGTTGTTGCGCTATCTCGGACCTCAAAAATCGCAAAAACGGCAACTCACAAATACTTCCTTGAGGACTCGCCACAACCCGCTATCGGTACAATTTTGACGGACGACCATGGTCCAAAAATGCTGTTTATAGATGCCGAGACCGAGGTCCTATCAGCTCCATTCAGATTCGCGCTCGTTGGAAAATTTTCGCATTAAGCACCCTCGTACAGCATGCTGCACAAACTGATCGGGGGAACTGGCATAAAAAATAAATTCACGGTTAGTATGCTGAACAATAGGCATGTCTTAATTTCCTTATCCTGTGAAGCAGATTATACTCGCCTATGGCTGCGGCATATTTGGTATATCCATGGGTACCCAATGTGCGTTTTCAAGTGGACTCCTACTTTCACACCATCTAACGAGTCATCAATTGTACTGGTGTGGGTTAGTTTTCCGGAGCTACCAGCACATTTGTTCCGCAAGGAAGTTCTATTCACGGTGGCGAGCATGATTGGAACTACTCTGCAAATTGACGATGCGACACTCAGTCAGTCCAAGCTCTCCAAGGCAAGGGCATGCATTGAATTAGATCTTCTCAAATCGCGCCTTGAAGACTTTCAAATCCAGATTTGTGGGGCCTTGAAGACTTTCAAAGCCAAGAATGACACTGAGAATAAGCTGGAGACATTCGCTGGGGTCTATAGGAAGCTTTCAGGGAAAGATGTTGTCTTTGAATTTCCTGTGACAGAGCCCCGAAGACCTCCTACTGTTTCTAGATTTACTGTTAGTGCTTTCTTTAATTGAAGATGCAAAATTTTAGTATGATGAGCTGTTAGAAGTTGACTTATCGAAACGTCAGGCTTGCCTGGATAGGTGCTCATTTTTGCCAAAAGTGTTGAACAACCTATTTTATTTGTTAAAAAAAAAAAACCCTAAACCCTAAACCACCACTCTTTCAGCCTCACCACCACCACAAACAGCCAGCCCACCTTCCCCTCCACCGCGGCATCTCCGCCGGCCGGTTGCCGGAAATTTCGGTCGGCGCGTAGCTTCATACGCGCACCACCACCGGATGCGTCTTTGGAGGACCGTCACAACCAGGCAAATCTCGCACTGAACGGCCGTTGGACGCCGCCACACGCTCCAGCCGGAGTTGCAGAAATCGCGCCTAAATCGCGTCCTAATCGCCGTCGCCTTCTCTCTAAAAATCCGGCCGTTTTCCGGCGAGTTGACGGCCGGGCCATTCACCGATCGACTCGCCTTGATGAGTAGAAGCTTTCCTCCCAAACATTTTCGAGTTTCAAGCACTGTGGACGATGGGCTTTCTCTTCGACCGCCACTAGGTTTTTCAGTCGATTTGCCGTCGTTACACAATTTTATGATCGCGGATGCCTACCATTCGACCCCTCTCCTTCTTGCGCGTCGAACGAGACTAGGCTCGCCGGTTTTCATCAACCCTTTGAAGAGATCTTTGAAATCTCCCATTCCGCCAACCGCCGACGATCGGGCCACCATTTCTCCGTCGTCCGTCGCCATTTCGCTGGCGGAGCACCACCATTGGCCTCGCCTCGACAAGGCGCAACCCCCTGTCCGGTCTGTATCGGCCACCCGAGACATGCCAGAAACTCCACCTCCGGCCGACGGCGACAGACAACATGAGTTGTTGACTGAGTTGACTCGGTCAACTCCCAAGTCAACCCCTCGTTTGACCGAGTCAACTCGGTCAACTCAGTCAATCGAACAGTTTCAGCAATCGCCTTCCTCGATTCCGACGCCGAACCTCCCAAAAAAAATGTTTGCTGAAGTTGTTGCGCCATCTCGGGCCTCGAAAACCGCAAACACGGCACCTTACAAATACTTTTTTGCGGACTCGCCACCGGCCGCTGTCGGTACAGTTTTGGCTGGCGACAAAGGTCCAACATTGCTGTTTACAGATGTCGAGACCGAAGTACTCGCAGCTCCATTCAGATTTGCACTCGTAGGAAAATTTTTGCATGGAGCACCTTTGTGCATCATGCTGCACAAACTGATAGCGGGAACTGGCATCAATAATAAATTCACGGTTAGTATGCTGTGAAGCAGATTATACTGTGTTAATTCATGTGTTAATTTCCCTATCCTGTGAAGCAAATTATACTCGCCTGTGGCTGCTGCGTATTTGGTATATCCAATGGTACCCAATGCGTGTCTTCCAGTGGACTCCTACTTTCACACCGTCTAAGGAGTCATCAATTGCACCGGTGTTGCTTAATTTTCCGGAACTACCAGCATACCTGTTCCGCAAGAAAGTTCTATTCACAATGGCGAGCATGATTGAAACTCCTCTGCAAATTGACAATGCGACACTCAATCCGTCCAAGCTCTCCAAGGCAAGGGCATGCATTGAATTGGATCTTCTCAAACCGCGCCTTGAAGACTTTCAAATGTAGATTTGTGGGGCCACTATTGTGCAGCGTATTGAGTACGAGGATATCCCAAACTATTGCTCGTTGTGCAAACATGTTGGGCTTCGAGACTCAGACTGCTATACGGAAGGCGATGCTCCCAAACCACCCCCCCGGAAGCCGAGCAATCGGGGAAAGAAGGTTGCTGAAGAGGTCGGGCGGGACAAAGCAGTAGCAAAGGAACAGGTTGCGACTGTGACAGCCGAGACATTTGAGAGAGGTGAATCAAGCAGGTACCCTACTAATCCCTCTAATGATGATGTTGATAGTGATAAACATGGTACTGATATTGCTGATATCGAGACGTCAGATGTTAACTGTGACTCGAATGTGGAAAATGAAATGCATGTTGATAATGCTAACTGCTCAGCACACGAATCTGCCAATAATCTTGTTGTGGGTGAGAACCACGTGGTTGTGCATGATAACATTATGTCTGTTATTGTCGCTAACACCTGCGATGATGGAAAAATGGGTGAGGAGAATTCGGAAAATAAAATGGCTGAAGGAAATTGGATACAAGTGAGCAGTTGTTACTGGAGCTGGCATCTCCGGACAAACTGGCTAGAAATGATTTCATCGTAGAGAGGTTACCGAAGTACTTGGTCAAGAATAAAGAGTTGAAATTTCGAGTGATGAAACAGAGTACATCATGCGGTCCAAGGATAAAGACAGATCGAATCAAGAAAAAATGGAAGAAACAAAATGGTTGATGTCCTATCATTATGTAAAGGAGTAATACTCCTACTTCTTTGTTTTGTAGAGTTTATGCTGTAATACTGACTGCAATTTATTTTCAATGAAGAAGGGATGGGGACCCCGAAAAGCCTCACCCACCTTTGGGTGTTTATCTAAAAACAAAAACCCTAAACCCTAAACCCTAAACCCTAAACCCTAAACCCTAACCCCAAACCCCAAATCCTGAACCCTAAACCCTGAACCCTGAACCCTAAACCCTAAACCACCACTTGTTCAGCCTCACTACCACCACCAACAGACAGCCCACCTCCTCCTCCACCGCGGCGTCCCCGCCGCGCCGCGGCCGGCCGGTTGTCGGAAAGTTTGATCGGCGTATACAGCCACACGCGCACAACCAAAGGATGCGCCTCGTGGAATCCATCACAGCCATTCAAGCCGTGCACTGAACGGCCGCCGGACGCCGTCGGACGCGCCTGCCAAAATAGCTGAAATCGTGGGTTTTTCGCCACAGTTTTGCCGGCCACTTCTCTCTAAAAATACGGCTGTTTTCTGGCGAGTTGATGATAGTGCCATATACCGATTGACTCGCCTTGATGAGTACAAGCTTTCCCCTCAAGCAATTTGAAGTTTCGTCCACTGTAGACGATGGGCTAAGTCCACGACCACCGCCACGTTTTTCCATCGATTCGCTGCCGGTGAGCCGACCCAAGGTCGCAGACCAGTATCGTCAGCTTCCTCTCTTCATGTCGAATCCTTTGGGACCAATCTCGTCCAATTTCATCGCCTGTAAACAGAGATCTCTCTCTTCTCCTACTCGCATCATTGCCATGAACCCTAAACCCTAAACCCTAAATCCCTAAACCCTAACCCCAAACTCCAAACCCCAAACCCTAAACCCTAACCCACCACTTGTTCAGCCTTACCACCACTACCAACAGACAGCCCACCGCCTCCTCCACCGCGGCGTTGCAGCCGCCGCCGGCCGACCAGCGTATATGGCCACACGCGCACCACCACAGGATGCGCCTCGTGGAATCCGTCACAGCCATTCAAGCCGTGCACTGAACGGCCACTGGACGCCCACGGACGCGCCTGCCGAAATTGCTGAAATCGCGGGTTTTTCGCCACAGTTTCGCCGGCACTTCTCTCTAAACATCCGGCTGTTTTCCAGCGAGTTGATGGTAGTGCCATATACAGATTGACTCGTCTAGATGAGTACAAGCTTTCCCCTCAAGCAATTTGAAGTTTCGTCCACTGTAGACGATGGGCTAAGTCCACGACCACCGCCACATTTTTCCGTCGATTCGCCGTCGGTGAGCTGACCCACGGTCGCGGACCAGTATCGTCAGCTTCCTCTCTTCATGGCGAATCGTTTGGGACAAATCTCATCCAATTTCATCGCTTGTACACAGAGATCTCTCTCTTCTCCTAGTCGCGCCGTCGCCATGAACCCTAAACCCTAAACCCCCTAAACCTAACCTTAACCCCAAACCCCAAACCCCAACCCCCAACCCCAACCCCAACCCCCAAACCCCAACCCTGGACCCTAAACCCTAAACCACCACTTGGCGGACGGCCCCCCCCCCCCCCCGCGGCGTCGCCGCCGCGCCGCTGCCGGCCGATTGCCGGAAAGTTTGACCGGCGTATACGGCCGCACGCGCACCACACAGGATGTGCCTCGTGGAATCCATCACAGCCATTCAAGCTATGCACTAAACGGCCGCTGGACGCCGCCAGATGCGCCTACCGAAATTGCTGAAATCGCGGGTTTTTTGCCACAGTTTCGCCGGCCACTTCTCTCTAAAAATCCGGCCGTTTTCTGGCGAGTTGATGGTAGTGCCATATATCGATTGACTCGCCTTAATAATTACAAGCTTTCCCCTCAAGCAATTTGAAGTTTCGTCCACTGTAGACGATGGGCTAAGTCCACGACCACCGCCACGTTTCTCAGTCGATTCGCCGATGGTGAGCCGACCCACGGTCGCGGACCAGTATCGTCGGCTTCCTCTCTTCATGGCGAATCGTTTGGGACCAATCTCGTCCAATTTCATCGCCTGTACGTAGAGATCTCTCTCTTCTCCTACTCGCGCCGTCGCCGCCACTCGTCGTGTCGTTTTGCCACCGTCCGGCGTCCGTTCACAGGCGGACCACCACTACTCGACTCGCGCTGGGATGACGAAGACAACCATCCGTTTAGATCATGGCTCCAATCAGTCGCCAGAATCTCCAACTCCAGAGGTAGGTGGCGGTCAAATGGGTTTGACCGAGTTGACCCGGTCAACTCAACCGGTCAAACCCCCGAAACTAAGTCAGTAGCTGCTTTCGACGCAGAATCCTCCAAAAAGAACATTCGCTGAAGTCATTGCACCCTCACATTCCTCAAAAGCGTCGCAAACGGCTTCACATAAATTTTTCATTGCAAATTCGCCATCGCCCTCTATCGGTGCTGCCTTAACTGATGAGAAGGGCCCTACACTGGTTTTTTCGGATGCGAAGACCGAAGCCCTTGCAGCTCCCTTCTGATTAGCACTGGTTGGAAAATTCTCCCATGGAAAACCTCAATTCCGGCACCTGTTGCCGGACTGGGAGTCAACGGCCCATTTACCATCAGTATGATCAATGCCAAGCATGTGCTTATTTGTCTCTCCAACGAATTTGACTTCTCCTATCTGTGGCTGAAAAGAATTTGGCACATTCAAGGATTTTCAATGCGGGTCTTCAAATGGACACCGACATTCACACCGGCTCAAGAATCCTCTCTTATTCCGATTTGGGTATGTTTTTCTGAACTCCCAGCTCATTTGTTTCATAAGGATGCTCTATTTGCGGTAGCAAACATGATAAGAACACCACTTCAAATCTATGATTGCATTTTCAATCAATCCAAGCACTCTAAAGCTAGAATTGGCATTGAGATTGATCTTACCAAGCTACTTGTGGAGGGTTTTGACATACAAATCAATGGAGTCATAATTCATCAGAAAGTGGAATATGAGCAGCTTCCAAAATATTGCAACCTTTGTAAGCACGTCGGCCATGACAACTTGAAGTGCTACACAATGGGCAATGCCCCTCGCCCCCCTCCACGAGCCAAGAAGTCAAAAGCAAAGGAGACAATGGGAACGGAGGAACAGGTGGGGTCCGGGAAAGCCAAGGTTTTTGAGATGGGTGAATGCTCCAAAAGCAGGTCCTCTCCTAACCTCTCTAATGATAATGTTGATAATGGTAAAGATGGTGAGCATGATGAGCATGATGATAACATTGTGGAGAATGATGAGCATGTTGATAACATTGTGAAAAATATTGTTTCTGTTGATGTCGCTAACACCACATGCGAGGATGGAAAAATGGGTGAGGAGAATTCGGAAAATAAAATGGATGAAGAAAATTGGATACAGGTGGTAAATGCTACCATGCATCTCCAACAGAATCCAGATGAGGGAGCGAGTTTGGTTAGTAATGCCATGCCATTAAAGATCTACAACCCGACTTGCTTGACCAATTGCAACTGGGCCGATCTAGACTCGGCGGAGCAGCTGTTACAAGAGCTGGCATCCCCATACAGACTACCCAGAAATCAATTCATCGTTGACAGGATACCGGAGTATTTGGTTAGAAATACGAAGGTGAAAATACGTGTGATGAAACAAAGGAATACTTCATGTGGTCCAAGGATAAAGACAAACCACATCGAGAAAAAATGGAAGAAACAAAATATTTGATATCGTGCTAAAATGTAAAGGAGTAGTACTCCTACTTTTATGTTTTGTTTTGTTGATTTTACATTGTAATGATGTTTGTGTCTTATTTTCAATGAAGATGGGATCGAGACCCCAATAAGCCTCCCCCACATTCGGGTGTTTTGACTAAAAAAAAAAACCCTAAACCCTAAATCCTAACACCCTAAACCCAAAACCCAAAACCCAAAACCCTAATACCCTAAACCCTAAACCCAAAACCCAAAACCCAAAACCCAAAACCCTAATACCCTAAACCCTAAACCCTAAACCCTAAACCCTAAACCCTAAACCCTAAAACCCTAAACCCTAAAACCCTAAAACCCTAAACCCCTAAACCCTAAACCCCTAAACCCTAAACCCTAAACCCAACCGAAACCATTCTTGACTTGCCAAATCCTCTCAACTTCTCACTAGAAGTGTGTGAGATTTAACACACTACACCCTCCACCACCAACCACCACCAAACCATCACTCTTTTAGCCTCACCACCACCACCAAAAGACAGCCGAGCTCCTCCTCCACTGCCGCCAGTTGGTCGTCGGAAAGTTCGACCGGCGCATGGGGTCACACGCGCACCACCACTGGTTGCTCCTCGTGGAATCCGTCACAGCTATGCAAGCCGTGCATTGAACGGCCGCCAGACGGTGTCGTACGCGCCAATCAAAGTTGCTGAAATCGCATGTTTTTCGCCACAGTTTCGTCGGCCACTTCTCTCTAAAAATCGGGCTTTTCTGTGGCGAGTTGACCGTCGTGCTACATACTGTTCGACTCGCCCTGATGAGTGTATGCTTTCCCCTCAACCAATTTGAAGTTTCGTCCATCATGGACGATGGGCTAACTCCTCCATCGCCGAATGCTTCCATCGTCGATTAGCTGCCGGTGAGCCGACCCATAGTTGCAGACCAGTACCGTCGGCTTCCTCTCTTCATGGCGAATCGTTTGGGACCAATCTCGTCCAATTTCATCTCCTGTACGAAGAGATCTATTTCTTCTCCCACTCGCGCCGTCGCCACCACTCTTCGTGCCGCTCCTCCGCCGTCCGGCCACCATTCGCAGGTGGACCACCACCAATCAACTCGCGCTGGGATGATGAAGCCAACCATCCGTTCAGGTCATGGCTCCCTTCAGTCGCCCGAATCCCCAACTCCGGCGGTAGGTGGCGGTCAAACGGGTTTGATAGAGTTGACTCGATCAACTCAACCGGTCAAACCCCCGAAGCTGAGGCAGCAACTGTTTCCGACACTGATGCCTCCAAAAAGAATGTTCGCTGTAGTGGTTGCACCCTCAAAAGCGCCCCAAACAGCATCGCATAAATTTTTCCTTGCAGATTCGCCACCGCCCTCCATCGGTGCGGTCTTGACTGATGAGAAGGGCCCTACACTGATTTTTTCAGATGAGGAGATCCAAGCCCTTACAACTCCCTTCCGATTGGCACTGGTTGGTAAATTCTCTCATGGAAAACCTCAATTCCGACACCTGCATCGCCTTATTGCCGGACTGGGAGTCAAAGGCGCATTTACGGTCAGTATGCTTAATGCCAACCATGTACTTATTTGTCTCTCCAACGAATCCGACTTCTCCTATCTTTAGCTGGGAAGAATTTGACACATTCAAGGATTTCCGTTGCGCATTTTCAAATGGACACCGACATTCACACCGGCTCAAGAATCCTCTCTTATTCCGATTTGGGTATGTTTTCCTGAACTCCCAGCTCATTTGTCACACCGGCTCAAGAATCCTCTCTTATTCCGATTTGGGTATGTTTTCCTGAACTCCCAGCTCATTTGTTTCATAAGGACGCTCTTTTTGCGGTAGCAAACATGATAGGAACACCTCTTCAAATCGATGACTGCACGTTCAGTCAATCCAAGCTATCTAAAGCTAGAATTCGCATTGAAATTGATCTTACCAAGCCAGTTGTGGAGGGTTTCAACCTGCAAATCAATGGAGTCACAATTCATCAGAAAGTGGAATACGAGCAGCTTCCAAAATATTGCAACCTTTGTAAACATGTCGGTCACGACGACTTGGAGTGCTACACAATGGGCAATGCCTCCCGCCCCCCTCCACGAGCCAAGAAGTCAAAAGGAAAGGACACAATGGGAACGAAGGAACAAGTGGTGACTGAAAAAGCCAAGGCATTTGAGAGGGGTGAATGCTCCAAAAGCAGGTACTCTACTAACCTCTCTAATGACAATGTTGACAGTGGTAAACATGGTGAGCATGATGAGCATGATGATAATATCGTGATGAATGATGAGCATGTTGATATTACCTGTGAGGTCGATAAAATGGGTGAGGAAACTGTGAAACATATTGTGGAGACTGATTTGCCTTCCGATAATCTGGTTGTGGGTGATGTGTATTTTTCGATTGGGAGGGTGGAAATCCAAAAGAGGAAGAAACGGATTAACCTTCAACAGGCCTCGAAACTCTTCAGAAGTCTGAAATTTTTTGGAATGACTGCTCGACCACTGAAGGAATGGGATGACACCGATGAATCAGAAGGGGAAGACGATGATGTCAACCCGGGTAGCCCACGGTCGTTAAAGATCCAGGATCCAATTGGCTTGCTGAACCATAATCCGGCTGAGACAGAAGAAGGAGAACGGTTCCTTGTTCCTTCTCCAACCCCGCCACGAAAAAACAGACATCGCTGCACGCACTGGGCCATTGCAACCACTTAGAAACTTTTAACTATATGTTGTTTCACAATGTTAAGGAGTAGTACTCCTCCCTTCATGCTTTCTTATGTGTTTTGTAATGTATCTGTTATTCACTTTTTTAATGAAGATGGGATGGGGACCCCAATAAGCATCCCCCATCTCCAGGTTTTTTGACTAAAAAAAGAAAAAAACCCTAAACCCCAAACCCTAAACCCTAAAACCCTAAACCCTAAACCCTAAACCTAAACCCTAAATCCTAAACCCTAAACCCTAAACCTAAACCCTAAATCCTAAACTCTAAACCCTAAACCCTCAACCCTCAACCCTCAACCCTGAACCTTAAAACCAAACCATTCTTCACTCTGCAAATTCTCTCAAGTTCTCGCAACAAGTGTGTGAGATTTAACATACTAAACCTTCCACCACCAACCACCACCAAACCACCAACCTTTCAGCCTCACCACCACCACCAACAGACAGCCCACCTCTTCCTCCACCACGGCATCACCGCCGCCGGAAATATTCACCGGCGCGTAGAGCCACATGCGCACCACTACCAGATGCGCCATTGGAAGACGGTCACAACCACGGTGGTCTCGCCCTGAACGGCCACCGGAAGCCGCCGTACGCGCCCTCCAAAGTTGCCTGAATCGCGCCCAAATCGCCCCAGATTCGCCGTCTCCTTCTCTCTAAAAATTCGGCCGTTTCCCGGCGAGTTTCCGGCCGTGCCATACACCGATCGACTCGCCTTGATGACTAGAAGCTTTCCCCTCAAGCAATTTCAGGTTTCATCCATTGTAGACGATGGGCTAAGTCCAAGACCGCTGCCTCGTTTCTCCATCGATTCGCTGCCGGTGAGCCGACCCACGGTCGCGGACCGCCACCTTCCGCTTCCTCTCCTCACTGCGAATCTTTTGAGACCTATCTCGTCAAATTTCATCACCGGTACGAGAAGATCTTGCAATTCTCCCGTTTCCGCCATCGCCGCCCTTCAGACCGCCGTCACGCCTCCGTTCGCCGGCGGACCACCACCATTTGCCTCGCCTCGTCATGGCGCATCCACCCATCCCCTCTGTTTCAGCCATCAGAGCCACACTTGAAACGCCTCATCCGGCCGACGGCGACAGTCAACCTGAGCTGTTGACTGAGTTGACTTGGTCAACCCCTCCTTTGATCAGGTCATCTCGGTTAACTCAGTCAACCGAACAGCTTCAGCAGCCGCCTTCATCAATTTCGACGCCGAACCTCCCGTAGAAATCAATCGCTGAAGTGGTTGCGCCGTCTCGAGCCTCGAAAACCGCAAATACGACACCTCACAAATATTTTTTTGCGGACTCGCCACCGACCCCTATCGGTACAGTTTTGGCTGGCGACAAAGGTCCAACATTGCTATTTACAGATGTCGAGACCGAAGTCCTCGCAGCTCCATTTAGATTAGCACTAGTAGGAAAATTTTCGCATGGAGCACCCTCGTACAGCATGCTGCACAAACTGATCGCGGGAACTGGCAAAAAAAATAAATTCACGGTTAGTATGCTAAATAACAGGCATGTCTTAATTTCCTTATCCTGTGAAGCAGATTATATTCGCCTGTGGCTGCGGCGTATTTGGAATATCCAGGGGTACCCAATGCGTGTCTTCAAGTGGACTCCTACTTTCACACCGTATAAGGAGTCATCAATTGTACCGGTGTGGGATAGTTTTCCGGAGCTACCAGCACATCTGTTCCGCAAGAAAGTTCTATTCATGGTGGCGAGCATGATTGGAACTCCTCAAATTGACGATGCGACACTCAATCAGTCCAAGCTCTCCAAGGCAAGGGCGTGCATTGAATTGGATCTTCTCAAACCGCGCCTTGAAGACTTTCAAATCCAGATTTGTGGGGCCATTATTGTGCAGCGTATTGAGTACGAGGATATCCCACACTACTGCTCGTTGTGCAAACATGTTGGGCATCGAGGATTGGAACTCCTCAAATTGACGATGCGACACTCAATCAGTCCAAGCTCTCCAAGGCAAGGGCGTGCATTGAATTGGATCTTCTCAAACCGCGCCTTGAAGACTTTCAAATCCAGATTTGTGGGGCCATTATTGTGCAGCGTATTGAGTACGAGGATATCCCACACTACTGCTCGTTGTGCAAACATGTTGGGCATCGAGACTCAGACTGCTATACGAAAGGCGATGCTCCCAAACCACCCCCCAGAAGCCAAGCAATCGGGTTGTTGCTGAGAAAATGAAAGGAAAGAAGGTTGTTGAAGAGGCGACTGAGACAGCCAAGGCATTTGAGAGAGGTGAATCAAGCAGGTACCCTACTAATCCCTCTAGTGATAAACATGGTACTGATATTGCTGATTTCGAGACGTCGGATGTTAACTGTGACTCGAATGTGGAAAATGAAATGCATGTTGATAATGCTAACTGCTCAGCACACGAGCCTGCCGATAATCTTGTTGTGGGTGAGAACCACGTGGTTGTGCATGATAACATTGTGTCTGTTATTGTCACTAACACTACCTACGATGATGGAAAAATGGGTGAGGAGAACTCGAAAAAAAAAATGGCTGAAGGAAATTGGATAGAAGTGGAAAATGCGACCATGCTTTTACAACAGAATTCAGATAAGGTGGAGACTTTGGTTAGTGATGCCACGCCATTAATGATCTGTGACCCACCTTGCTCGACTAATTGCAACCCTATAGACTCGATTGAGCAGTTGTTACTGGAGCTGGCATCCCCAGACAAACTGCCTAGAAATGATTTCATCGTAGAGAGGTTACCGGAGTACTTGGTCAAGAATACAGTGTTGAAATTTCGAGTGATGAAACAGAGGAGTACATCATGCGGTCCAAGGATAAAGACAGACCGAATCAAGAAAAAAATGAAAGAAACAAAATGGTTGACGTCCTATCATTCTGTAAAGGAGTAATACTCCTTCTTTGTTTTGTTGAGTTTAAGCTGTAATACTGACTGCAATTTATTTTCAATGAAGAAGGGATGGGAACCCCGAAAAGCCTCCCCCACCTTCGGGTGTTTATCTTAAAAATAAAAAAACCCTAAACCCTATACCCTAAACCGTAAACCTTAAACCCTAAACCCAAAACCCCAAAAAACTAATACCCTAATACCCTAAACCCCAAAACCCCAAACTCCAAACCCCAAACCCCAAACCCTAAACCCTATACCCTAAACCCTATACCCCAAACCCTAAACCCTAAACCCTATATCAAGTCGGGGTCACTCCAAGCTGCTTCTCCTCGGGAGATTTCACACATTTTAAATCGCCCATAATGAGCCATGGCATACTCATTGTATGTCCCAAATCTATAAGCTTCTCCCACATACTACTTCTATTGACAACAGAATACAGGCCATATGTAAACGAGATATAGAAGGAGAACTGAGAAGACTTATTCGTAGCACAGCAGTGGATCACCTGCGGCGAGATATCCTCCGATTGAAGGTCGATGACTGCTGGGTTCCAAACCACAAGGATGCGTCCACCGACAATGGTATCAAAGTTGTTGGCTTGGCACCATCCTTGAAATGAGCGGCCAAGAAAAGTTGGAATCTTTAGCAAGCTTTGTCCCCAAAATGCCCAAGAGACAAAGGTGGTTATGCTTGATGAGATGGGCGACCCCATTGTGTTTGAGAGGCCAATTGAAGCCCCTTACATTCCAGAAACCAATCTTCATGGGCATCGGGGGGGAGACTCCCCTCCTGCCTGCTTCTTCTATTTACTGAACGCCACTGCAGTCTCATTGGTCTTTATCCCCAGCATTGCGTGTTGAGTGGTCATCGGGGAATCAATTGATGAGCTATCTGAATCTGTTAGTAAGGGGACCTCCCTATCTTGAAGTTTGAGCAAATGCGGTGCTTTCGTGCTCACCCGTCCCTTATCCACCTTGCTGGCCGGTGGTGATATTGGTTAATGTCTCTCCACTGCCGGTTTGGCTGCTATATCTATAGTTTTGCCCTTGTTCCTCTTATGGACCATAGTCCACTCAGTGGTTTGTGGTTTCTTTGCTTCTGTCTGCTTGGAAGGTGCAGTAGTAGGGGCAGCTGCAGTAGCCACCACCGGTTGATGTACGCCTTGGCATATCTCCTGCAGGTGGCCGAATCTGTGATAGTCAGTGCAAAACTTGGGGGTGAACTCGTATACGATTGATTGCTTTCGGGTTATGCCGTTTGGCATAACAAACTCCACTTGGTCGACGAGCTTTTTGGATGAATCAACCTCTACCAGTATTCTGGCATACGATACCTGTTCAATTTTCGTCGTAAGGGAATCCATGGCAATGGGATTGCCAATCCTAGAACCAATCTTGCTGAGCGCGTTAGGATGCCAGCACTCAAGGGGGAGTGATGGGAAGGTGGCCCAAATCGGTGTTAGGCTGATATCGTCCTCTTTAAATTCGAAGCAATCCGGCATATGCTTCAGAAGTAGGGGACGTCCATATACAAAGTAGGGTCCATCGGTCAAAATCCACTGCCTATCCTCCTCTCGGGCAAAACAGAAAATTAACCAACCGCTCTCGTGCTGTTGGAAGCTGGATCCCCAAGATTGGGACAGTGCACGGATCGCCTTTAATCCCGGGAACTTACCGGCAATGTAGCCGACGAGGTATAAACCCAGTTTGCTTTGAACGTCAAGCACGTCACTGGGCCCCAAGGTGAGAGGACCATCATCCTCCGCGAATTTGCTGAATTTGTTTTCTTCGGTGAGCTTGCGATTAGTGCGGAATAGACCGCAAAAGAGGCAGTTTTCTTGCCCGCATTTTCAGCGGCAGTATCTTTAGTCGGATGTTGTCCTTTCGGCCGGGAGGCAGTTGAATTTGGTGCATCATTCTTAGTGAAGCAGGGAGTAACCTCCACGGTAGAAATGAAATCACTAAAAGCAGCCTTACCAGAAGTGGTGGCATCAGGTTGCTGGACGGCAGGTTTGCTAGCAGGCTATTACACTATTTCAGCGATTTTGGTGGGTTGGCCGATAGCAACATTTTCAGCAGGTTTCTTCGATTTCTTGGTCTTTTCCATGGCAGGGAATTGCTGCAGAAAATTACAGCACCAAAAGTGGTAACTGCTGCAGAAAATTCAAAATGGCTGCAGGTAGGTAGTGAAACTGTAGGCTATGAAGCAGCAGTGCAGTAAATGCAGCACCCAAAAATTCAAAATTCAAAATTCAAATGGACCCTCCTACCACCGGAAAGTTGAATTTGGCTGGAGAAGATGGTGGAAAGTGCACAGCAGGGCAGCAGATGGCTGCAACTTGCAGCAGATTTACAAAACGCAGCAGAAACTATTTCTTGCAGCAGATCCAAAAATTCAAAATTCAAAATTCAAATGGACCCTCCTTCCACCGGAAAGTTGAATTTGGCCAGAGAAGATGGTGGAAAATGCATAGCAGATGGCTGCAACTTGCACCAGATTTACAAAATGCGGCAGAAGTTGTTTGTTGCAGCAGATTTACACCAAAACAGCAAGTAAACGCAGGCAGTTACTAAAAATTTTTCTCACCGTCAATGGTGGATTTGCAGCCGGCAAAACAGCTTCAAAACTCGAGAATCGATCAGTAGAAACGAAAAGCATCACAAGAAAATGCGTTTAATCAGTCCAAAATTTACAGAAACTTGAAGAAGATTCGTAAAGGAGCAAATCAAAGTTGAGGCACTCTAGAGAGAATGGGGAGAATTCTTTCTAGAGAGAGAAACACTCTTTTGACCTCACATTCTAATTTATTTTTATGGTCCTTAGACATTGGTTTTTATATACTTATTAATGCTTTAATTTTCGATTTTAGATTTTTATCATTTACTAAATTTTGTAAGGTATGAACCCCCAGTGATATCTCTTCATAAAAATGGCCTAGCCAACTATTACACGAAAATAGTGGAGTACACAACTCCTTATACAGACCAAGAATAGAACAATAAATATAATGAAAACAGAAAAGAAGAACAAATCTGATGATTAGAGAAGGCGGTTCAGATTCTTGCCAGATCCTGTTACTGAAGCTTCGATTTCTGGTCACAGAGACCTTGATCTCACAAAGAGCCCACAATCACGATTACACCACAAAGAGAAGAAACCACCAGAAAGACCACGAAGATCTATACTTCTACCGGTCACAAAGCCGAATCTCACTTAGGACTCACAAAGATGTTTTAGGAGGAACAAGAGAGTTCTTGATTTTCTGTGTCTTACGGCCGAGGAGAGAAAAGCTCCATTTTATAGGAGCGAGCGGCACCGTGTAGATGGTAAGAGGGCGGCTTTCCAAAAAGCCATTGTTTGGCTTTAGGAAAGCCACCGCCATCTCTGGTGCTAGATGGGTAGGAAGATTTCAGAGAATCCATAGCAAGGAGGAAGAAGGAAAGTAGCCGATTTCACTGTCGGTGCAAGAGAGAGTGTGAAAAGGAGAAGACTGAGAGATTCTAGGGTTAGGGCAGATTAAGTAGTAATGACGCAACAGGTCGGGTTACCGGTAGTGGGCTGGGTCCGTTAGTGGGCAGCCAAGTGCTTGTGGGCTCTTATTAAATGGGCCTACCTTAAAAGGTCATTGGGCCATAATTTCCAACATGCTCCACCTTGGACCAATGAACATGGTTAGGAGCACTTAGGATCTGGCAATTTTCATCATAGCCAAAAACAGCCCCTTCGAGCTTGTACCTGCAAGAAGACCAACTAAGACAACAGAGAAGTTAGTCAGGGATTAATCTCAAAATTTTTAAACAGGTAGTGAACTTTTCTACAAGGAGGCTTTTGGTCCCCATATCAGCGGGGTTATCCTCGGTCTTGATTTTCTCCAATTTTATGACATCCTTACCAACGATGTCACGAAAGAAATGAAATCTAACATCTATATGTTTAGTGCGATCATGAAAAACAGGATTTTTGCTAAGTTGTATCGAAGACTGACGGACAAAAAACAATCATTTTTTCTTTTGAAAACCCAATTTCTTTTATAAGACCATCAAGCCAAATGGCTTCTTTGAAAGCTTCTGTTGAAACCCAATTTCTTTTATAAGACCATCAAGCCAAATGGCTTCTTTGAAAGCTTCTGTTGTTGCTATGTATTGAGCTTCTGTGGTCGATAAAGCAACAATATGTTGTAGTTGGGATTTCCAACTAATGCACGCTTCGCAGAAAGTAAACACATACGATGTAGTAGATTTACGACTGTCCCGATCATTCGCATAATTTGAGTCCACATATCCAACAAGTTGAGTATTATCAGGGTTTTTAGAAAAAGTAATGCCAATATCAATAGAACCACACAAATATCTAAGTAAGTATTTCAATGCTTTCCAATGGGGTGTACCCTGGATTTGACATGTACCTACTAAGACAACTAATGGCATATGCAATGTCGGGCCTTGTGCAGACCATAAGATACATAATGGAACCAATGACATTTGAATAAGGGACTTTTTCCATTTTTGCTTTTTTAGAAACCGTTTTGGGAGATTGGTCTTTTGAAAGTTGAAAATGTGCTGCTAAGGGTACCGAAACAAGTTTTGCATCTTCCATGAAAAACTTTTTCAAAACAGACAAGATGTAGGATTTTTCGTTCAGAAGAATGGAAGATTTTTCTCTATTTCTAGAGATGTTCATTCCAAGAATTTGTTTTGCATTTTCAAGATCTTTCATTTCGAAAACATTACAAAACGGTTTTGTTAAATCACTAATGAGATGATTTAAAATATTTTCATCTAAATATTTTCATCTAAATCACCATGTGGGAAAGCAGTTTTAACATCCATTTGCTTGAGTTCCCAATTGTAGTGTGCAGTGAGAGCAAGGATAATACAAACAGTTGTGTGTTTAACGACCGGAGAAAAAATTTCATTGTAGTCTATGCCCTCTTTTGCGTACACCCTTTAGCAACTAATCTAGCCTTGTATTTAATAGGGTTTTCTTGTTTGATTTTATAAATCCACTTACAATCTACTATGGAGGCATTTTTTGGTTTTGGAACTAATATCCAAGTTTTGTTTTCTTTTAAAGCCTTCATTTCTTCATTCATAGCACTAAGCCACTGTTTGAATTTCAAAGCCTCATCTAAGCTAGTGGGTTCAGTAATCTCAGTATTTAGGGCTGTTTCAAAATCTCTAAATTTTATAAGAGCCCTAATTTGCCTTCTACTTCTATCCCTAGTAAGTTGGTAGTTTTCTAATGGATTTGGTTCAGGATTTTCTGCATTTTCAGTCTCATTTTCAGCATTTTCAGGTTCAGTTTCTAATATATTTTCTAACTCCCCCTCTTGTTGGTTATCCCGTAAGTGGTTTTCTCTAAGCAAGGCATTTCGTTTTCATTAAAAGTCACATCTTTACTAATTAGAACCTTAAAACCGGATTGACTACGTAACCAAAGACGATACCCTTTAACCCCCAAAGGATAACCAATAAAAACACATTTTATGGCCCTAGGTTCTAACTTATCAACAGATTGATGCACAAAGGCAGAACATCCAAAGACACGTAATCCAGATAAGTCAGGAATTTCACCAGTCCAAACATGTTCAGGAGTTTTACCGAGTAATGGTACAGAAGGAGATATATTAATCAACTGTGCAGCAGTAAGAACAGCTTCACCCCAAAACATTTTTGGTAAACCAGAACTCACAAGTAAGTATCTAACTTTATCAAACAATGTTCGATTCATTCTTTCAACAACTCCATTTTGTTGGGGGGTATAGGGGTTGGTTTTATGCCTCTTTATGCCATGTTTATCACACATTTCAGAAAAGTTTTGATTATAGAACTCCAAACCATTATCAGTACGAAGAGATTTCAACCTTTTTTCAGTTTGGTTTTCAACTAAGACTCTCCAATTTTCAAACTTTTCAAACACGTCAGATTTGTGCTTCATTAAAAAGACGAAAACTTTTCTACAAAAATTATCTATAATAGACAAGAAATATCGATTACCACCATGAGTAGGCACATTCGAAGGTCCCCAAACATCAGCATGCACAAAATCAAGAATGCAAGTAGACATGGAGGGATTTGGGGAGGGTGAAGCAGGGAAATGCACTTTATGATGTTTACCAAGAACACAATCATCACAAAAATCCAGTTTCTCAATGTTCTCTTTCAAAATGCCATTTTTTCTTAAAAAATCAAGACCCTTTTGACTGATATGACCAAGTCTCTCATGCCATAAAGCAGTTAAATCACATTCAGAAACAGATGCAACTAGATAGTCGTAAGAAACAGTGCATATATAAAGATTTCGCTTGCATTCAGCTTTGAAAATAACTAATGAGCCCTTCATGATTTTCATGAGGCCTTTGCCCCATCTACCCTCAAGACCATCCTCCTATAATGCGGCACAAGAAATAAGATTGTGGCTCAAATCAGGAACGTATCTGACATTTTTCAAAGTCATTTTATAGCCATCTTTAAAACACAAAGAAATGTCACCAAGACCTTCAATTTCACATCTTTTGTCATCATAGAAACAAAACCAGCATGCTCATAACGCAGATTTGTGAAAATATCTTTGAAAGGACTCATATGGAATGTGCAGCCGGAATCAATCAACCATTCATGCATATCAAAAGAATTCACGGAGTTTGCTTCGCACACAACAAAGACTTCACCATTATTCTCATCAGAAACGTTATTAGCCTTTTCTTTTTCTTCATATCTATCTCGATTATCCTTTCTAGGTTTTCTACAATCCTTAATGTAGCGTCCTTTTACACCACAGTTATAACAACGTCTCTCTCTAGTTTTGTCATCATTATAGGAGTTACTCCTACTTTTGCTTCTGTTATTACATCTAGAATTTCTAAACTTAGATCTTCACCTAACAGAATTCACCTCGTGTTGGTTTTGACTAGGTTTATTAGCCCTAAGGTCCATTTCCTTACTTTTAAGTCCATTCACAACAATTTCAATATTTACAGTATCTCTACCATACTTAATAGCAGCTTTAACATCAGAATAAGATTAAGGAATAGCATTCAGTAAAACAATTGTAGAATATTTATCAATATTTTTGTCACCCGTGAGCTTAATCTCTTGTATAAGTTTGGTAAAGTCATCAAGATTTTCATCAATATTTTTAGACAGGTCAAGTTTATATCTAAAAAAAATTTCCAATAAAAACAGTTTACTAGGCAACGATCTCTCAGTATAAAGCTCCTAAAGTTTATCCCATAATTCTTTTGAAAAATTTTGTTTACCAACCTTTCGTAAAACAGTGTCGGACAAATTTAAAATAATAGAGGAGTAAGCAAATTCATCATTTTCTTGAATCTTTTCTTCCGAAACATTTTCCAAATAGTTTCCATCAATTGCCTTAAAAACTCTTTGCTGAATCAAAATTCCCTTCCTTTTTTGTTGCCAGATTGAAAAATCGCTTTTTCCATCAAAAGGTTGTAGGTTATATCCGGTCATTTTAAAAACAAATTTAAAAAGGATTTTAGAAAGGTTTTTTTAAGCAGGTTTTAGTGATTAAGAAAATGTTTTAGCAAGTAGTTTACAGAAATACCAGATAACCACACAAGATCACAGTAAATAAGACGAGTATGACAGAATCACAAAGATTGCAGTTGGTATCTCAGTAAATCAGAGGAATGCAGCAGATACGTAAGATTACTTGGATCTCAATAAATAACAGTGAATAAGTCGCAGCAAGTTCACAGAGATCACAACAGTTGATAAGTCACTACAGAAATATATATACCACCAGTTTTATAGGAGATCACACAGATCAGTGCTACGAGAATCACACAGATAAATAAATATCACAAGGATTAAGAGATCACAGTAAAACAGCAGATATTCAAGAAATCACAAGGTCAACAGTAATCAAACAAAAACAGCGAGAACCGAGGCTCACCAGTTTAAGTCTCGTCCAGATACCCGATGACCTCGAGGGTCCAGCCAAGAGGAATATTAGGGGGCTTAACCGCGGTAAATAGAAATGACAATATAATAGTAAGGATCTGACATTTTATGAATAGAACAAAGATATCAAAAGAAAATAAAGAGGAGGGGTTTCATATGTTACCGCCACCGGAGATTTATCGGATCAGAGATAGCTCTGATACTGTAAGGTATGAACCCCCAGTGATATCTCTTCTTAAAAATGGCCTAGCCAACTATTACACGAAAATAGTGGAGTACACAACTCCTTATACAGACCAAGAATAGAACAATAAATATAATGAAAATAGAAAAGAAGAACAAATCTGATGATTAGAGAAGGCGGCTCAGATTGTTGCCAGATCCTATTACTGAAGCTTCGATTTCTGGTCACAAAGACCTTGATCTCACAAAGAGCCCACAATCACGATTACACCACAAAGAGAACAAACCACCAGAAAGACCACGAAGATCTTTACTTCTACCGGTCATAAAGCCGAATCTCACTTAGGACTCACAAAGATGTTTTAGGAGGAACAAGAGAGTTCTTGATTTTCTGTCTCTTACGGCCGAGGAGAGAAAAGCCCCATTTTATAGGAGCGAGCGGCACCGTGTAGATGGTAGAGAGGGTGGCTTTCCAAAAAGCCATTGTTTGGCTTTAGGAAAGCTACCGCCATCTCTGGTGCTAGATGGGTAGGAAGATTTCAGAGAATCCATAGCAAGGAGTAAGAAGGAAAGTAGCAGATTTCACTGTCGGCGCAAGAGAGAGTGTGAAAAGGAGAAGATTGAGAGATTCTAGGGTTAGGGCAGATTAAGTAGTAATGACGCAGCGGGTCGGGTTACCGGTAGTGGGCCGGGTCCGTGAGTGGGCAACCAAGTGCTTGTGGGCTCTTACACAATGGGCCTACCTTAAAAGGTCATTGGGCCATCATTTCCAACAAATTTTATATTTTAAATTTTGAATAATTTATAATTATTTTATTTAAAATTACATTAACTACAATTACGATATTTTTTTCTTATCCAACATCTTTTACATGTCACATAAGCTATTGTCATTATACTTTATCTTCTAAATTAAAGAAAAAAAATTCTCATTTAAAAAAACACTTATTTCATCTCATTTTTCCAAATTGAAATAGAATGAGATGAAATGAGATCACAAATACTCGCAGTTCTAAGCTCTCGTTTTCAGTCTTTTCTTAGGGTAAATTACAACCATCCCTCAAATTTGGCATAATTATAAATACTTTTTCGCCCTTTGAAAAATTATTAATATCCCCTGATTTTAACGTTTATCTAAGAATTAGCCCAATTCGTTGGGTTTTCATCTATTTATTGTAGTGAACTGACCGAAATAATCTTGCAGATTAAGAATAATAATTTTATTTATTTTTTATTTTTTTATGGGCTAAGTGGATGATTTATAATTTTTTTAAAAATTTTCATCCACCAAGTTTAATGTTTTTTATAAATTTTTTATTTTTCTAAAAAAATAAAAAGATTACATTAGGAGCAAAGTTAACAATATCATAACTTCATCAAATATTAGGGGGTATTTGTAATTTTTCAAACAATAAGGAGATACTAATAATTATGGGGTAAAATACACTTTGTTCCCCCAAATTATTCATCATATAACATTTACAGCTTAAACTAATAAATGTAACATTAAACCCCTCGGTTGGACAAAAATGCTCCTCATGCCGTGAACAATTTTATTATTTTTTATATATTTTAGTATTTTACACATTAAATCATCACCAAATTATTTTCTAATTAATTTTTTAATAAGTGAAGAATTTATTTAAAAGTGGAGTTAAATTAATACATATATATATAGTAGATACAAAATAAATATAATATAACCAACAAATCATATATACTTCTTAAAAGAAATTGACAAATATATATATGCTTAATCAAAAGTTTAACATTTTTAGAAAATAATGAATAAATGTATTTTATCATATTTTTTAAAGAAAATATGTTAAAAAAACCTATATTTAATTATTTATTTTATATAAAAGAATAAATAGTTAATAACTTAATTTTATCGCCAAATCAATAAAATCTTTTCATGAAAATTTTTTTGTGTATTTATTGTACTCATTTATTAGTTAACTTCGAGTTTATAAAAAAAAATAAAATTAAAACTATTTAACTCACTAATCATATTTAATTTTTTTTATAAATAAAAGATAGTTTTTTCAATTAAGAAAGTTTAATTAATCTTACAATGCAAACCTAGTAAAAAAAATTCTTTGAACTGAATATATATATAATATAAAGGCAATATTATCTAAAATTTTAATTGTATAGATAAGTGTTACGTTTATTAGTTTGCGGAGGTCGATGTTGATAGTACATCAAGGTGAAATTCGTTTCCTCCAGTACTGTCGTACCATTTCTTGGGTCAGGAAAATATTGTCTGTTATGTTGCGGCCTCCAACAAACGCAGCCTGGAAACGGTCTATTAAGTGCTCCAATGCGGGGGCGAGCCGGTCCGAGATAATTTTAATGATGGCCTTGTAGATGACGTTGCAGCACGAAATCGGTCGGTAGTCGGCAACAGAGGTGGAATGCTCTGATTTGGGCACGAGAGCAATGATGGTGTGGTTGAGTTGCCGTAGCATCCGTCCACTCCTAAAGAAATCCAAAATGGCCCTACATACTTGATCACCCACCACATTCCATGCTTTCTTGAAAAAGCATGAGGAATATCCATCGGGGTCGGGTGCCTTGTAGTCGTTAATATTAAAGATGGCTTCCTTGACCTCCTGTGCTGTGACTTCCCTACAAAGTTCCTCAGTAAGCTCAGAGGAGAGTTTGGGGCCCCAATCGAACACACCGTCATTGACTGGGATGGTGTGAGCCTCGGTGCCCAAGAGTGATGTGTAGTAATCAACGAACTCTTGGGCAATATCATCGGCAGCAGTGATAATAGTCCCATCAGCTCTAGTGACTACCGTGATGGAGTTTCTAGACGCGTTCCTTCTCACCATATAATGGAAGAATTTGGTGTTTCAGTCCCCCTCTTTGAAGTAATGGATTTTGGCTTTTTAGTAAAAGAAGTGTCGTTCAGCCTCAGTAAGGAAAACGGCCTTCCTCCTAAGATCTCCCAAAGAGTCCCGTAGCGCTACATCTCCCGGATTGCTTTCAAGCTGGTTCTGAGCATCTTGCAATGCAAGATCAACCTCTTTGGCCCTGGTGGAGATGTGGCTATAGTGTTGTGTTTTGAAAGCTTTCAGTGCACCTTTGAGTGATTTCAGGCTCTTGCAAAGGATGAATTGTGGCGTTCCTTCCACATTCAAGTTCCATCATTGTTCAGCAGTAGTCAAGAAGTCCGGATGGTCTGCACACATATTGAAAAAGCGAAACGATTTTGGCTTAGTGGGTGAATGGTCGAAGATAGTGACAATACCCGGGGAGTGGTCAGATAGGCATCCCGGTGGGTTGAAGTGGGCGCCGCAATGTAAACCGGCCTCGAGCCATTCGAAGGGTTCTTTTCGTTGTTGGAATATCATGTGTAATAGCAACCCGTTGTGGGGGTGTCAAGTAATTCAAGTGTTACGCAACAATCCACGAAATCTTTGAGTTCATACCAAGTCGGGGTCACTCCAAGCTGTTTCTCCTCGGGAGATTTCACACAATTGAAATCACCCATAATGAGCCATGGCATGCTCATTGTATGTCCCAAATCTGTAAGCTTCTCCCACATACTCCTTCTATTGACAACAGAATATAGGCCATATGTAAACGAGATATAGAAGGAGAATTGAGAAGACTTATTCGTGGCACAGCAGTGGATCACTTGCGGCGAGATATCCTCCGGTTGAAGGTCGATGACTGCTGGGTTCCAAACCACAAGGATGCGTCCACCGGCAATGGTGTCAAAGTTGTTCGCTTGGCACCCTCCTGGCAATGAGCGGCTAAGAAAAGTCGGAATCTTTGATACTGCAAACTTTGTCTCCAAAATGCCCAAGAGGCAAAACTAGGTATGCTTGATGAGGGGGGCTACCCCATTGTGTTTGAGAGGCTGATTGAAGCCCCTCACATTCCAGAAACCAATCTTCATGGGGATCGGGGGGGAGACTCCCCTCCTGCCTGCTTCTTCTATTTACTGAATGCCACTGCAGTCTCATTGGTCTTTATCCCCGGCATTGCGTGTTGAGTGGTCGTCGGGGAATCAGTTGATGAGCTATCTGAATCTATCAGTAAGGGGACCTCCCTATCTTGAAGTTTGAGCGAATGCAGTGCTTTCATACTCACCCGTCCCTTATCCACCTTGCTGGCTGGTGGTGATATTGGTTAGTGTCCCTCCACTGCCGGCTTGTCTGCTATATCTATAGTTTTGCCCTTGTTCCTCTTATGGACTGTAGTCCACTCAGTGGTCTATGGTTTCTTTGCTTCTGCCTGCTTGGCAGGTGTAGTAGCAGGGGCAGCTGCAGTAGCAACGACCGATAGATGTACGCCTTGGCATGTCTCTTGCAGGTGGCCGAATCTGTGGCAGTCAGTGCAAAAGTTGGGGGTGAACTCGTATACGATCGATTACTTCCGAGTTATGCAGTTTGGCATAACAAACTCCACTGGTCGATGAGCTTTTTGGACGAATCAACCTCTACCAGTATTCTGGCATACGATACCCATTCCATTTTCGTCGTAAGGGAATCCATGGCAATGGGACTGCCAATCCTAGAACCAATCTTGCCGAGCGGGCTAGGATGCCAGCGCTCAAGGGGGAGTCATGGGAGGGTAGCCCAAACCGGTGTGACGCTGATATCGTCCTCTTTAAATTCGAAGCAATCCGGCATGTGCTTCAGAAGTAGGGGACATCCATATACAAACTAGGGTCCACCGGTCAAAATTCGTTGCCTATCCTCCTCTCGGGCAAAACAGAAAATTAACCAACCGCTCTCGTGTTGTTGGAAGCTGGATCCCCAAGATTGGGACAGTGCACGGATCGCCTTTAATCCCGGGAACTTACCGGCAATATAGCTGATGTGGCATAAACCCAGTTTGCTTCGGACGTCAAGCACGTTACTAGGCCCCAAGGTGAGAGGACCATCGTCAACCACGAATTTGCTGAGTTTGTTTTCTTCGGTGAGCTTGCGATTAGTGCGGAATAGCCCCGCAAAAGAGGCAGTTTTCTTGGCCGCATTTTCAGCGGCAGTATCTTTAGTCGGATGATGTCCTTCTGGCCGGGAGGCAATTGAATTTTGTGCATCATTCTTAGTGAAGGAGGGAGTAACCTACACGGTAGAAATGAAATCACTAAAAGCAGCCTTACCGGAAGTGGTGGCATCAGGTTGCTAGACGGCAGGTTTGCTAGTAGGTCGTTACACTGTTTCAGCGATTTTGGTGGGTTCGGTTGCTGTCGATGGCTGGCTGGAGGGCTGATAGGTAGCAACATTTTCAGCAGATTTCTTGGATTTCTTGGTCTTAGCCATGGCAGGGAATTGCTGCAGAAAATTATAGCAGCAAAAGTGGTAACTGCTGCAGAAAATTCAAAATGGCTGCAGGTAGGTAGTGAAACTGTAGGCTGTGAAGCAGCAGGGCAGTAAATGTAGCACCCAAAAATTCAAAATTCAAAATTCAAAATTCAAATGGACCCTCCTACCACCGAAAAGTTGAATTTGGCCGGAGAAGATGGTGGAAAGTGCACAGCAGGGCAGCAGATGGCTGAAACTTGAAGCAGATTTACAAAACACAGCAGAAACTGTTTCTTGCAGCAGATCCAAAAATTCAAAATTCAAAATTCAAATGGACCCTCCTTCCACCGGAAAGTTGAATTTGGCCGGTTAAGATGGTGGAAAATGCATAGCAGATGGCTGCAACTTGCAGCAGATTGACAAAACGCAGCAGAAGCTGTTTCTTGCAGTAGATTTACACCAAAACAGCAAGTAAACGCAGGCACTGACAGAAACTTTTTCTCACCGTCAATGGAGGATTTGCAGCCGGCAAGACAGCTTCAAAACTCGAGAATCGATCGGTAGAAACGAAGAGCATCACAAGAAAATGAGTTTAATCTGTCCAAAATTTGCAGAAACTTGAAGAAGATTCGTAAAGGAGCAAATCAAAGTTGAGGCACTCTAGAGAGAATGAGGAAAATTCTTTCTAGAGAGAGAAACACTCTTTTGACCTCACATTCTAATTTATTTTTATGGTCATTAGACATTGGTTTTTATATACTTATTAATACTTTAATTTTCGATTTTAGATTTTTATCATTTATTAAATTTTATATTTTAAATTTTGAATAATTTATAATTATTTTATTTAAAATTACATTAACTATAATTACGATATTTTTTTCGTATCCAACATCTTTTACATGTTACATAAGCTATTATCGTTATACTTTATCTTCTAAATTAAAGAAAAAAAAATCTCATCTAAAAGAAGACTTATTTCATCTCATTTTCCCAAACTGAAATAGAATGAGATGAAATGAGATCACAAATACTCGCAGTTCTAAGCTCTCGTTCTCAGTCTTTTCTTAGGGTAAATTACAACCATCCCTCAAATTTGGCATGATTATAAATACTTTTTCGCCCTTCGAAAAATCATTAATATCCTCCTGATTTTAACGTTTATCTAAGAATGAGCCCAATTCGTTAGGTTTTCATCTATTTTTTGTAGTGAACTAACCGAAATAATCTTGTAGATTAAGAATAATAATTTTATTTATTTTTTATATTTTTATTTTTTTTTTATGGACTAAGTGGATAATTTATAATTCTTTTAAAAATTTTCATCCACCCAGTTTGATTTTTTTTATAATTTTTATTTTTTCTAAAAAAAATAAAAAGATTACATTAAGAGCAAAGTTAACAATATCATAACTTCATCAAATATTAGGGGGGTATTTGTAGATTTTCAAATGATAAGGAGGTACTTATAATGATGGGGTAAAATGCACTTTGGGGTAAAATGCACCCCCCCCCCCCTAAATTATTAATCATGTAACATTTACCACTTAAACTAACAAATGTAGCATTAACCCCCTTGGTTGGACAAAAATGCTCCTCATGCCGTGAGCAATTTTATTATTTTCTATATATTTTAGTATTTTGCACATTAAATCATCACAAAAATATTTTATAATTAAATTTTTAATAAGTGAAGAATTTATTTAAAAGTAGAATTAATTAATACATATATATACTAGATACAAAATAAATATAATATAACCAACAATTCATATATACTTCTTAAAAGAAATTGGCAAATATATATATGCTTAACCAAAAGTGTAACATTTTTAGAAAAAAAATGAATTAATATATTTTATCATATTTTTTAAAGAAAATATGTTATCAAAATATATTTAATTATTTATTTTTATATAAAAGAATAAATAGTTAATAACTTAATTTTATCATTAAATCAATAAAATCTTTTCATGAAATTTTTTTTGTGTATTTATTGTACTCATTTATTAGTTAACTTGGAGTTTATAAAAAAAAATAAAACTAAAACTATTTAACTCACTAATTATATTTTATTTATTTTTAAATAAAAGATAGTTTTTTCAATTAGGAAAGTTTAATTAATCTTACAATGCAAAATTACTAAAAAAAAAATTCTTTCAACTATATATATATAATATAAGGGCAATATTGTCTAAAAATTTAATTATATGGGGTAAGTGTTACATTTATTAGTTTAGAGGGTAATTGCTGCATGACAAATAATTTAAAAAAACAAACTGTATTTTTACCATAATTATTGCAAATTTAGAGAAGATTGTTGTCAATTTACCCATTTTCTTTAAGTTAATAGCGTGGAATAAAGTGGCCGTACAAATGTATTTCTTATCTAAAGTCTTCATAATTATCTTTATATTTTTTCTTTTAAGAAAGAAAAAATCCACATTTTGTAGGAATAGAACTCATTTTCAACAACAATATTTATATATATATAATGTAGATTTAAAAAAGAATGTATGATTAGAAGGAGAGGTTTTACGTAAAAACAACAGAAATTGGTAGGGCAGTAATTAGAGTATATGTGAGAGAAATACAGGGAAAAATGCAAGCATTCTCCTTTTAATAAATGAGCAAATTACCTCATTATAAAAAAAAAATAGCGATTACCTCCTTATATTTTTTAAAATATAATAATTTACCCTCCTATGATTTTTAAAATGAAGCAATTTATCGCCCTATATAAAGAGGTAAATGGCTTCATTTTAAAAAGTATAGGGAGGTAAATTGCTATATTTTTTTCATAGGTAGGTAATATGCTCATTTTCAGTATCACATGGACGTAAATTACTATTAACCCGAGAAAGACATGATAGCAAAATTCTAATTTACTTTCGCTGGTTAAAACTAATTCTACCATAAGTATAATATATATAGATATAGATATGGTGTTTTGATGTATAACTTAAAAAATTTAATAAGTTATATGATTAAGTACATTACACTAATTTATATTACAAAATTAATTTATTAGGTTTGACTTAATTGATTGGATCAATTAATTAGTGTTTGGGCTTATATGTTTTTTTGTTTTTTTTTTCATCCTCAAGCCACTTTTCTAACATGTTTATACGTTTATTATTATGCTTTTGACAAACATCAAAAACCCAAAAATTTCAAAGAGAACACCCATTTGACCCGTTAAATAATTTTTTTTTATTTCATGCTTCCGCCGAGTTCTCGAGCCATATCGACTTTTTCAATACAAGCTAGGGGGCCAAAGCTCTAGCTATAGTTCATTAACAAGGATCCTATCAAGCTGTTTTGATAGACCATGCGAGCCCTCCCTACGATTATCCAAGAGAACCAAGCTGCACGCATAGGGCGCGTTGTGAGACCAGCTTCAAGAAGACATTCAGTGAATTCACCCATTGCCTGCTCATGATCCACAGAGTATCCATAGATTTCACTTTGGTCGAGGGTGGTGTTAAAGTCCCCCAAATGTCATCTCTGATATTCGAGTAAAGGCCCTGCCATAATCCCTTTCTTGGAATAAGCTCATAGTCTCCGTACACAACTTTTAATGAATAAATTGTCGATCTGCTTCCAAAACCTAAACATCAAGCTCAGAGTCATCCCATACCAACCATATACGATGCCCTAGAGTGGGATACTCCGCAAACCAAGAGAGATAAGGAGTGATAGTACCTTGAATACGCTGGGCATTACCTTGAGCAACTTGCATTTCAACTAAACCGTAGAATCCAATTTTGCTTCCTGAATTAGAGCTTTCACAGCTTGTCGGTGATCACTCTGGTAAGGGAATTTCACCCCTATCAGTAGTAGGCCACAAAATTACGAGGTGCTTAGCAAGTGTTGAGTGAATGCTTATCATGACACAAACCCGAGCAAAGTCTAAACGGCTACATTGCCTACTGATGGCATCTTGATACAACGGCTTTCCAATACCACTTGCTACCACACTTAACCCTTCATCCATCCAATATTCAATGGGCATATGTTTCAGTTATGGGCATGTTTATGCATTATCGTTCCCGGCGCCCTATTTCTGCAACACTATAGGTTGTCCTTGAAAGAGCCATGGCCCATCATCTGTAACCTCTTCCATGGCCACGGACGTTTTAAACATAATAAAGAAAAAACCCTCCGCCGTAGCTATGACCTCTTTAACAGCAGGACAAGTAGCATGAGCAAACGAATTAAAGGCTTCTTCCCCATGAAGTAGCCACTTCCATATTGATCCATCTCTGTGCAGCTTCCTCGATTACGCGTGTTGCAAAGTTCATAGAATTCCGAAAATTGGAACAATTTTCGCACTTCATCCATCGGTGCCCCTACATCAGCAACCTGCAACTCGGCAGCCTCCTCTCCTGCCAGCAACTCGCTAGGGTTTGCATGGTCTTCCATTATGGGGAAATACATAAGGGCAGGGGCTAAATATCACTTTTGGTCTTTCATTATGTCACTTAATTAGTTTGGGATTTTGTCCCTCAAATTTAATACTCATCGCATTTTGAAAGAATGTGGATCTGAGAAATTGAACCTCAATCACTACTGTGAAAGTGCTCACAATTTAATTATAACCATTCCCAACAAGTAAAAACAATCTCACCATTTACCACATATACCAAACTTTATTAAATATATTAATAATTTTAAATTAAAATAAGTATTTTAAAAAAGAGAAATATTAATTATTATAAACATAGATCAATTTGGAATCATTTAATATTTTTCTCTTTAAAATAATATATTATTTATCATATAATAATAATAATTTATTTTAATTACAAAATTTTGGTGATGCATTTTTTTTTCTTTATTAAACCACCCGGGAGTGGGGGACCTTTTCGGAGTCCCCGACCCTTCTTTATTAAGATCAGAAAGCGAGACAATTTACAATTGGGAGTACTGAGTCCTTAAAAGATAAAAATTTATCTCTTTATATAATAATATTATTTTAATTATATATATTATTTTAAATTAAAATAAGTATTTGAGTAAGACCGAACTACCCTTCATTAATGGCATTTTGGTCATTTCACGATTAGGATCTGCGCCTTTTGTAACGGGCGGGTCGCGAAGGACCCGACCCAGATCGCACAGACTGATTGAAGACCTGGACAATGACAGTCGTTCGATCAGAACGCGAGCCAGTAGGATAAGGCCACGTGGCCTAGTACTTGATATCCAACTGTGCCTATAAATAGACCCCGATACGCCATAAATAAGGTAACTGTTGTGCATTAATTGAGCTCGAACTCTTAGATCGAATACATTTCTCTCGATCAACCTAACTTGAGCGTCGGAGGGTCATTATAGGGGACGTGCCCAACGAGCTCACGGTTCATGTTTTATTCTCAGGGAACCCAAAACCTGATCTAGGAAGAATTAGACTATCTACGTGGGATCGTCTCAGGAGATCGCTAATTTCGACCCGGATCAGTTGGCGCCGTCTATGGGAAAATCTGAGAATTCTTTATCATAATGGAAGGTTCATCGAGGAGAAACGCCGGAGAGGAGGAGACACCGAGGAAAGGAACAACTATTCATTTAACCCAAGACGAATTACAAAGAATGATAGAAGAAGTTAGCCGGAAGGCAATTGTGGAATACGAAAGAAGAACCGCGACTCCTCTAGTTAAAGAAACGGCGAGGAGGCAGTTGTTCGAGAACGTTGAACCACTGAGAGAATCGAGGGTGCAAGGTGAACAGGAGCACCGTAGCAAGCGACCAGCATCATCCGATGCCGGCTCCAGCAGTCACAGTCGCATGAAGAGAAGGGAGCCCGTGATACCCTGGGCCGAGGTCGAGAGCGTGGGTAAACAGATACACAGCTTGAACAAGCAAATTAATGAGCTGAAGAAACGGGGAGAGATCGTTTCGCAGAACAAAAATTCTCCTTTCTGCAACGATCCTCATTCAAACAGTTGAGCCGGGATTCAGGGTGCCTGACTTAAGAAGATATGACGGAATGAAAGACCCGCAAGAACATGTGGCAGCATTTGAAATGGTGATGAATCTGTATGGGCAGCCAGCTCCGATCATGGCGAAGTTATTCGCAACCACGCTCACGGGGAAGGCTTAAGAATGGTTTACGAATTTGCCTCGGGGGAGCATCGAGTCTTACGACCAACTGGTGCAGAAATTCAATTTTCACTTTGCTAGTAACAAGAAACAGAAGAGATCAGCGACTCATCTATTCAATATTCGGCAAAGAGAAGACGAGACCTTGAAGAACTTCATGGGCAGGTCTAACAATGAAACTTTAGAAGTGCAAGAATTGAGGATCGACATGCTAGTGAGCATCCTCATCCATGGGCTGCGGAAGGGTCCTTTCACATCTGCTCTCGCACGCGATCCGCCCAGCGACGTTGAACAGCTGATGGCGTTGGCGCAGAAATATATTGATGAAGAGGAAATGAACGCAATGAAAGACTCTGAACGAAGAGAGCGCGATTACGCACCCAGGCAACCTCATGAGAGTAGAGAAACAGAAGGAGCCCAAGTACATCCCGAAGTACCATAACTACATGCCGCTGGCCATGTAGCGCAAAAAGGCGCTAATGATGGTGGAAAATGCCGATGTTTTGAAATGGCCGAGATACACAAGGTATACCCCCTCCAAAAAATTTTCTAACAAGTATTGCAGGTTTCACCGGGAGAGAGGCCACAACACCGAGGAGTGTTTTCAGTTGAAAGATGAGATCGAGAGGTTAGTCAGGCAGGGATATTTCCGAGATCACGTCCCCCAAAATTGCAAAATCAGTGGGGAGGGAAGGAGAAGCAGATCAAGGAGCCGAGATCGAGATCGGAACCCAGGGCCCTCGAGAACTGATAGAACCACGGCCGGTGGGAGCAACGCACCCACGAAAGGAGTAATATACATGATCGCAGGTGGGTCGAGCGCAGGGGATTCGGGCCGAACACGGAAAAGAGGCGCCCGTAACGCAGGATCGAGCAGGGAGAGAGAATTTGTACTCAAGGTAGAAGAAGAGGAGGCTATCTCTTTCGACAGTTCGGACAGACCGAAAGAGAGTGAAGACATGAATGACCCCATGGTCGTCCAACTAGACATCGCAAGTTTCACGGTCCATAAGGTGTTGATTGATAGTGGGAGTTCGGCTGACATCATCTTCAAGAACGTGATCGATAAAATGGGGTTGGAGAATGCCCGCCTCGAGCCAGTGCGAACTCCTTTGGTCGGATTCGGAGGTAGCGAGGTCACGTCGCTGGGCACGATCGAATCGCCGGTATCAATGGGGGAAGTGCCCAAGAGAAAGACGTTGATGATCAAATTTTTAGGGGTCGATACACCCTTCGCGTACAATGTAATTCTAGGTCGACCAGGCTTGAATCTGTTCAGAGCAGTGGTTTCCACGTACCATATGAAGATGAAATTTCCAATTGAGAATGGAACAAGGGAGCTAGTTAGCGACCAGAGGGAGGCGCGCAAATGTTACAATCTTTCACTTAAGGGGGAACCTAGTCAGAAGAAGAGGAGGGTCAAAGAGGATGCCGAACCTCGACCCTACGAAGCAGAGCATATGAAGCCCAGCGGAGAATACAAAAAAGTGCAACTTGCACCGGATGAGCCCAACAAGACCACACGTATAGGAGCAAACATGGAGGGGGAGTTGGCCATGATAGAATTTCTGAAAAAGAATGCTGATATATTTGCGTGGAGCCCCTTAGATTTTACGGGGATTGATCCGGGGGTCATTGTCCATCGCCTAAACGTCGACCACCAACCTCGACCGGTGCAGCAGAAAAGGAGATTGTTCGAAAGTGACAAGAACGAAATAATCAGACAAGAGGTCGAGAAATTGCTAAAAGCCGGGTACGTATCGGAGATCCAGTATACTAATTGGCTTTCTAACGTCGTGCTTGTCCCCAAATCTTCAGGGAAATGGCGCATGTGTGTTGATTTCATATATTTGAACAAAGCCTGTCCGAAGGATCCGTTACCCCTTGCCAAGAATTGATTTGATGGTTGACTTCACTGCCGGATTCGAAAGGTTCTCAATGATGGATGCTTACCAGGGATACCATCAAATCCACATGGCAAAGGAGGACAGGGATAAGACCTCGTTCATCACGGATAAGGGATTTATTGCTACAACATGATGCCATTTGGGTTGAAAAATGCGGGCGCCACGTATCAGCGGCTTGTAAATCAAATGTTCGGCGATCTCTTGGGAAAGACAATGGAAGTATATGTGGATGACATGCTCGTTAAGAGCTGGAGGTCGCAGGATCACTTAGAAGACCTTGCTCAGGTATTCAGCATAATGAGGTCACATAGAATGAAACTCAACCCAAACAAGTGTACTTTCGGAGTGACAGGAGGAAAATTCTTAGGGTACATGATTAGCGAACGTGGGATAGAGGCAAACCCTGAAAAGATCTAAGCTATAATGAATTTGAGGTCGCCAACTTCGATCAAATAAGTGCAGAAGCTCACGGGCAATATCGCCTCACTAAGCAGATTCATATCCCGGTCGGCTGACAGAAGTTTACCGTTCTTCAAGATCTTGAGGAAACCCAAAAACTTCACATGGACCGCGAAATGCGACCAGGCACTGCAGGAATTGAAAGAATATCTCACCAAGCCCCCCCTGCTCGCAAACCCGAAAGAAGGAGAGATATTATTTTTATACCTTGGGGTATCTGAGAATGCGGTCAGCTCCGTGTTGGTAAGGGAAGAGGGAAGCAACCAGAACCCGGTCTACTATGTCAGCAAGATGCTCCAGGGTGCCGAATCACGATATTCAGAAACGGAGAAACTCGCCCTTACCTTAGTAGTGACAGCTCGAAAACTGCGACCATACTTCCAATCGCACAAAATGATGGTGGTGACAAACCATCCTCTCAAGCACGTGATGTCGCGACTCGAAGCTTCCGGGAGATTGATCAAATGGGCGGTCGAATTGGGGCAGTACGACATTGAATATCAACCCAGAACAGCCCAGAAGGCGCAGGTGCTAGCAGATTTTGTGATGGAGTTGTCTGGCGACCAAAAAGAGCCAGAAGCGGCCGAACAACCTTAGCTGAAATGGATGCTACATCTGGATGGATCGTCCAACGCCAATAATGGAGGAACAGGCATACTAATCCAAGGACCAAAGGGGATAGAGATCGAAGTCGCGGCTCGCTTATCATTCCTAGTGACGAACAATGAGGCAGAGTATGAGGCACTGATACTGGGTCTGGAGCTCGCACATGAAGCTGGTGCCCGGGATCTGGAGGTTTTGACAAACTCCCAATTGATTGCCTTGCAGATCGAAGGAACATATGAAACAAGGGAGAGGACAATGACCCAGTACAAAGAGATCGTTCAACGACTAATGGATAAATTCGAGAAATGCTCCATTTTGTAGGTCCCCAGGGCCGAGAACGACAAGGCAGATGCCGTATCAAAATTCGGAGCTGCAATGGATGGAATTCAAGATCGCAAAATCACAGCTCTAGTGCGCGAGCAATCGGCCCTTCCGAAGGGAACAGCGGTCCAGGTGTCACAGAGACGGGATCATGGAAGGACGAAATCGTGAAGTATCTTGAGGACGGTACCTTGCCCAGCGACCCCATTGCTACGTAGAGGGTCAAATTTCGAGCTACCCGATTTACTCTACTAGCTGGCCACCTTTACAAGCGAACAGTGGATAGGCCTCTCTTGAAATATTTAGACGAGGAGAGAGCCCTTTGTGTGATGCGGAAAATCCACGAAGGGAGTTGCGGAAATCACTCAGGCGCAAGATCGCTGGCACAGAAAATCATGCGACAAGGGTATTTCTGGCCCACCTTGGTCGAAGATTCCAAGAACCTGGTGAGAAAATGCGAGAGCTGTCAGAAGTACGCTTCCCTGATACACCGGTCTGCGACCCCAATGGAGCCAACCAGAATAGCATGTCCGTTCGATCAGTGGGGAATTGACATTGTAGGACCTTTCCCACTTACCCAAGCTAAGAAAAAATTCATCATTGTGGCGGTCGAGTATTTCTCCAAATGGGTCGAAGCGGAGGCTATGGCCAAAATCTCTGAGAAGGAAGTTATCAACTTCATTTGGAAAAACATCATTTGCAGGTTCGGGATACCCAGAATACTGATACCCGATAATGGAACTCAGTTTCAGGGAAGAAAGATCACAGAGTGGTGTAAGGAGCTGAAGATCGCACAACATTTCATGGCAGTCGCAAACCCACAAGCGAACGGACAGACCGAGGTGACTAACCGGACGATCTTGCAGCATCTGAAGACACGCCTCGAGAACAAGGGATCGTGGGTTGACGAACTGCCTGTAGTTCTGTGGGCTTGTCGCACAACTTCCCGAACTGCCATGGGCGAGACCCCTTTCTGCCTAGTATACGGGACAGAAGCTATCATTCCAGCAGAAATTGGGAAGGAGTCCCAGAGGGTCATGCAATACGAGCCCGAGGCTAATCGAGATGAGCGAAACTTCAATCTCACAGTAATTTAAGAAAAGAGAGAGGTCATGTATGCCCGGATTCTGCACCATAAGGGATTGATGATGAAGAGCCATGATCGCAAGATTCGACCACGCCAACTGCAGGTAGGAGATCTCGTGTTGAAAAAAGTAGAAGCCTCCAAGCACGTAGGAAAGTTAGAGCCGCCATAGGAGGGACCATACAAGGTAACCGAGATCAGAAAAAAGGGCACATACAGGCTGCAAGACATGCAGGGTCGAGATTTGCCGCACCCATGGAACATACAGAACCTGAAGAAGTTCTACGCATGAACAAAGAGGTCGAATGCTGGAGCCTGTGAAAGGCCATCAACAGAGAAGTCACATTTAGGAGCCTATGAAAGGCCATCAACCAAGAAGTCGCATTTAGGAGCCTGTGAAAGGCCATCAACAAAGAAGTCGCATTTAGGAGCCTGTGAAAGTCCATCAACAACAAAGAGGTCGCATCCTGGAGCCTGTGAAAGGCCATCAACAAAGAAGTTGTATTTAGGAACCTGTGAAAGGCCATCAACAATGAAGAGGTCGCACCCTGGAGCCTGTGAAAGACCAGCGAAGAGATAGCATTCGAGGGCCTGTGAAAGGCCACCAACTATATAAAGGTTAGGAAGATCGTGTCTTGTGTATTGGGCATTATTATTACTGCATATATCAATGATTCAAAAACTTGTATCCACTGTAATTTAGCCGAAGTAATTTATAAAACTGTATACATTTTTATGCCTAGCTTTGAATATACACCTTTCCATGTCTTTATCATCATCCGCTATTTAAATCTTCCAAGTGTTAAACGCGAACTGAAAAAAATGCGTCCAATCATTCGATCTGAAAAAGACGCATCCAACTAAAAAACGCAAACTGAAAAAGACGCGTCCAATCATGCGATCTGAAAAAGACGCATTTGACTAAAACGTGAACTGAAAAAGACGCGTCCAATCATGCGATCTGAAAAAGACGCATCCAACTAAAAAGCGAACTGAAAAAGACGTGTCCAATCATGCGATCTGAAAAAGACGCATCCGACTAAAACGCGAACTGAAAAAGACGCGTCCAATCATGCGATCTGAAAAAGACGCATCCGACTAAAACGCGAACTGAAAAAGACGCGTCCAATCATGCGATCTGAAAAAGACGCGTCCAACTAAAACGCGAACTTAAAAAAACGCGTCCAATCATGCGATCTGAAAAAGACACATCCGACTAAAAAGCGAACTGAAAAAGACGCGTCCAATCATGCGATCTGAAAAAGACGCATCCGACTAAAACGCGAATTGAAAAAGACGCGTCCAATCATGCGATCTGAAAAAGACGCGTCCAACTAAAACGCGAACTGAGAAAGACGGGTCCAATCATGCGATCTGAAAAAGACGCATCCAACTAAAACACGAATTGAAAAAGACGCGTCCAATCATGTGATCTGAAAAGGACGCATCCCACTAAAACACGAACTGAAGAGGACGCGTCCAACTGTGAGATCTGAAAAGGACGCATCCTGAATATGCAATCTGAAAAAGATGTACTTCACACGCCGACTGAAAGAACAAAAGAAGATAAGTTTCATGCGATCAAAAAGACATGCAATCAGCAAATAAAAGGAGCAAAATATACAAACTGCCAGAAGTCAAATCTTTCCATTGACTGAGTGTCATTTACAAGGGCAATCAAAAACCTACACCCCGATGTTCTATTCCCAAAAGAGCTACATCAAGAAAACGATCTATAGGATTTACAATTCAAGAATGGATCAGGTCAGAATCCTATTACAAAAATCAGAAGACCGGGACTAGTTATGCATCAGCTTCCGCTTCCAGCTCGTCTCTCAAGGCCATGAACTCATCATCCTTCAGCTCAGGGTCGGCAGGCATGGGCTGGAGGTCGCAATCAAGTGAGATGTCCAATTTACTGCGATCAAAAGACTCATGAAACCCGCCAAGCTTTTCGACCTGAGACTGGCAGGTCTCATAACCCTTGGCGAACGAGTCCGCAGACTTGATCTCGAGAGCGGTCGTGAAAGTATCTGTCTTCAAAAAATCACGAACCGCGGACATCCTGGAGTTGGCCAAGGCTCGCTGATATTCTTCGATCGGAATGCGACCAGCTTGGCTTTCTTCCACTCTGTGCTTGTGGCCTTCAATGAGACCGACCTCGCGCCCAGCCTCGAATGCCTCCTTCTTGGCCTCCGCCAGAGCCACCTCCTTCTCAGAGAGAAGAATCTCTCTCTCTCTTTCCTGGCAGCGTCGAGCTCGGCTTCCAAGCTTTGGACTTTCTCACCAAGGACCAGCATGCTATCCGTATGCTTGAGGTCCGCCTTGTCTCGCTCCGCTAGTTGAGCCTTGAGATTCTGCACCTTTTGGTCAGTTTGAATGAAACTCCTTCGATAATAGGTGCACTTCAGACTGAGACTCCGGAGGAAGGTCATAGCCTGCGAGGCCAAATACAGCAAATAAGAGAGCAGAATGAAGAAGTCAGACAGCCAGCCAGTAGAATACCTGGATCAAGGAATGAGCCCCGAACTCTTCGAGCCGAATGGGGTTGTTCGTCACTAGCGACCCTTGATCGCGAACGGAAATGAAGGAATCGTAGAGAGCAAAAGTATCAATTCCTGCTTCGCCGTAGAGAGCTGAGCTCGCCATTTCATCCCATTTTGGAGGCGGCTGGTTACCTCGAAGAGCCGCCCGACTCTCCTCCCAACATGTAGCAAGCTGGGCCACCCTAAAAAATTTGTCCCGATCTTCGTTCTCGCCAGTCTTATCTGCGGCTTCCTTAGCCATCCTGCTCAACATGTTCGAGCTATGCAGTTTGGATTGGAGAGGGTTGGAGGTTTCTACAGGTTCCTTCCCCTTGCCTTTATCACTTGGCCCTGGCTTGGACTTATGCCCATGACCCCGTTTCGGTGAGGATCGCTTCCTCTTTTTAGGTCGCTCCTCAGAAGGAGGACCTTGACTTTCTTATGCGACCCCCTGGTCGCCACTAGCCTCATCCAGGTTCAATTCTAACTCCGAAGAGTTATAGCCATGGTGACCTCCAGGAGCGGAAGGCGTTTCCTCACTATCGACCAGGATGGGTTGCTGGCCGGCGGGGCTCGCAGGTACGAGAGCTTTTGAAGGAACTGGGGCGGGCGAGCTAGGAGGAAGATCCGAAGAACCTGCGACCTCTTTCCCCTTCCTCACTTTGTTCTGGGCCGCGATCCTCCGAATAGCGTTGCGCGAACTCATGATTATATTCTCTGCAGCAATAGAAAAGTCAGTACGTGCGAGCACTCCAGCAACGAAACAGACGGAACCGGAAAGAGAATTCACCTAAAGACTCTTCGATATGGAGGAACGCTGGAGAGAGCCCAGATAATTGCAAAACCTTCTCAGTAAGAAGCTTCTTGGGGTCGTACTTATAAGATGTTAAGCTCCTTATCTGATCGCCCTCCAGCCCCCCTCCACTTGTTTTCAGAACAGGCTTATATTTTGTTCATTCATTTTTAAAGGGCCAGACACCTCTAGGAGGTCGAATGAAAATATAGCGATTTGCCAGACCCCTACATTCGACTTCAGGGCGCTCAAATACCCACAGTCGGGCTTGGCCGAGAGATAGAAAAAACCTCTACTCCCGGATCGTTTAGAGGTGATGAAAGAGTACAAGCTCTAAAAATTATCAAAACTGGGTTCTATACCGAGGAATTGCATTATTACATCAAAAAGGACAATATGAGTAAAAGAATTGGGGGAAAGTTGCATAGGGCATAGCCCCAGTTTATTCAAAATTGCGGCTACAGGGGGAGCTAAGGGGAATCGCAGTCCAGCATCGAGATGTTTGATAGAAAAGGCACTGAAACCCTCGGGAGGACAATGCATGAAGGTATATGGTATTTTTCCCTAATCTTGAGAATGGGTGTTCTAACTTTGCTGACTACAGCCTCCCAAGGATTTTTAGCGAGCCTGTCCTGGAATTTGGCAAGGGTCAAGGGGCCGGCATGTTCGTCAGTGAGCTTTGAAATAGGAAATTTTTTGTTCCTCTTGGGAGAGGTAGAAAATGACCCATGAGAAGACCCAGAGACAGACTTAGACGCGAACTCTGATGCAGACCCAGACACGGACCTAGAAGTAGACCTAAATGCAGATTCGGAGTGAGTCGCAGAAGACCCCGAGCCAGGTCGCGATTTAGAATTCAAGCTAGAGCTGGAAGACATCGTACCTTAAAACAGAATGGCTCTGGAAGCTGCAGATCGAATGCGAACTTGAAGTAGTGAGTCCTAGTCGCTCGAAGTCCATATGTGGGGCAGGTATGAGAGTTTGAATGGTTGGCATATTTATAGGCCAGCCAGCTTGGAGATGCGCGCCGAAGATCAACCGACGAGATTCCGCCACGTGTCCGCTGGGACAGACGATCAACGGACGCGACTATTCGACTTCCTCAAAGGCAACTATCTTGCACTTTGAAAAAGTGGGGGAGTAATGATGGGTATACACATGTAACCCTTGCAAAAAGACCGAAGTACCCTTCATTAATGTCATTTTGGTCATTTTGCGATCAGGATCCGCGCCTTTTGTAACGGGCGGGTCGCAAAGGACCCGATCCGGATCGCACAGACTGATTGAAAACCCGGACAATGACAGTCGTTCGATCAGAACGCGAGCCAGTAGGATAAGGCCAAGTGGCCCAGTACTTGATATCCAACTGTGCTCTATAAATAGACCCCGATACGCCATAAATAAGGTAACTGTTGTGCATTAATTGAGCTCGAACTCTTAGATCGAATACATTTCTCTCGATCAACCTAACTTGAGCATCGGAGGGTCATTGTCGGGGACGTGCCCGACGAGCTCACGGTTCGTGTTTTATTCTCAGGGAACCCAAAACCTGATCTAGGAAGAATTGGACTATCTATGTGGGATCGTCTCAGGAGATCGCTAATTTCAACCCGGATCAAAATAATTATATACTTAAGCTTTGATATATGTACTTAACGGTGAGGTCGTTTTACTTGATGGGAATGGTTTTCATTACTGTGTTTAAATAATAATTATAGTGAATAACATAGTAATAAAGTGCATGTGGTGTGGTGGTATCGTAATACCCTCTTACGGTATTGATTGGGTTTCAAAGAGAGGAACTAAGTGTGATATCTCTTAAATTTTGAGAGATTAAATTTAAATAAGTGGCATAATCAAAAATTATATTAATTTATCCTATATATCTATCTATAAAACTTTAAGTAATAAATTTATATTAATACTCGAAATATATTCAATATGTATGCAAAATCTAAATTTTTATTATTCTTCTTATTTGATTAAATATAGATAAATAAATATTACAAAGATTGCGTTTAGATTAATAGATAAACGATTTTAAATTTATAATAACTAATTAATTGAATTTTGAGTTTATTTGTTTATGGGACTCTTTTTCATCTAATCTCATTTAGATTTAATAAAACAAAAACAGAGCATTATGCAATTTATTTTTTAAATATAGATATACTTAAATTAATTCAATTTGTATATTATTTGACGATTTTATTAACTATAATATTTGTTCTTTTATTGTAAAATTTGATTTTTGCCACTCTCACGCCCGACTTTGTGACTTAGAGCAGACGTTTTGCTGGCCTCTTTCAATTCTATTTTGCCAAATAAATAATCATTTCTATAAGAAAATAATTTAAATTTGGATAAATTTACAACCGTTTATCTTTATTTGAAATATTCATCATTTTTTTTTGACAAATTACATTTTATTTTATTTAATATAGATAAAGTTTATATAATCTATCGTTATCAAAGAGATTTGCAAGATTTTTTGAAATATATTAGTTAATTACCATATGAAATTTTAAATTATTTATCAATAAATCACTCTTATATTATAAATTTTAAATTATCTATTTTATTTATTTTGTTATATACATAATTCTCCCATGCCTTGGATAGCCTTTTTTATTTTTCTTGGATAAATATTAGTAATATAAGCTAAATTTTATTTTTATATCTATTAATCTTTTAAAAATTATTTTTTATTGTCACATAAAATTATTTTCTATTTTCTAATTAAGTTTTGATAAGTGTACCATTGATTATCTTTCTTTAAAAGATTAACTCATTTATAAATTTACTTAGTAGACAATTTAAAATTATTTTTATGTTCATTATACATTGGTTTTTATATACTTATTAATACTTTAATTTTCAATTTTAGATTTTTATCATTTTCTAAATTTTAAATTGTATAATTTATAATTATTTAAAATAAAATTACATTAACTACAATTACGATATTTTTTTCTTATCCAACATCTTTTACATGTTACATAAGCTATTATCATTATACTTTATCTTCTAAATTAAAGAAAAAAAATCTCATCTAAAAAAAACTTATTTCATCTCATTTTTCCGAACTGAAATAGAATGAGATGAAATGAGCTCAGAAATACTCGTAGCTCTAAGCTCTCGTTTTCAGTCTTTTCTTAGGGTAAATTACAACCATCCCTCAAATTTGGCATAATTATAAATAGTTTTTCGCCCTTTGAAAAATTATCAATATCCCCCTAAATTTAACGTTCATCTAAGAATTAGCCCAATTCGTTGGATTTTCATCTATTTTTTATAGTGAACTGACCGAAATACTCTTGTGGATTAAGAATAATAATTTTATTTTTTTTAATTTTTTTATGGACTAAGTGGATGATTTATAATTTTTTTAAAAATTTTCATCCACCCAGTTTGATCTATTTTATAAATTTTTAATTTTTCTAAAAAAATAAAAAGATTACATTAAGAGCAAAGTTAATAATATCATAACTTCATCAAATATTAGGGGATATTTGTAGTTTTTCAAACAATAAGGAGGTACTTATAATTATGGCGTAAAATAGACTTTGTCCCCCTAAAGTGTTCATCATATAACATTTGCAGCTTAAACTAATAAATGTAACATTAACCCCCTCGGTTGGACAAAAATGCTCCTCATGCCGTGAACAATTTTATTATTTTCTATATATTTTAGTATTTTGCACATTAAATCATCACCAAATTATTTTGTAATTAATTTTTTAATAAGTGAAGAATTTATTTAAAAGTGGAGTTAAATTAATACATATATATATAGTAGATACAAAATAAATATAATATAACCAACAACTCATATATACTTCTTAAAAGAAATTGACAAATATACATATGCTTAATCAAAAGTTTAACATTTTTAGAAAATAATGAATAAATGTATTTCATATTTTTTGAAGAAAATATGTTAAAAAAAACCTATATTTAATTATTTATTTTTATATAAAAGAATAAATAGTTAATAACTTAATTTTATCATTAAATCAATAAAATCTTTTCATCAATTTTTTTTGTGTATTTATTGTACTCGTTTATTAGTTAACTTCGAGTTTATAAAAAAAATAAAACTAAAACTATTTAACTCACTAATTATATTTTTTTTTAAATAAAAGATTGTTTTTCAATTAAGAAAGTTTAATTAATCTTACAATGCAAACCTACTAAAAAAAAATTCTTTGAACTGAATATATATATAATATAAAGGCAATATTATCTAAAATTTTAATTGTATAGATAAGTGTTACGTTTATTAGTTTGCGGAGGTCGATGTTGATAGTACATCGAGGTGAAATCCATTTCCTCGAGTATTGCCGTACCATTTCTTGGGGCAAGAAAATATTGTCTGTTATGTTGCGGCCTCCAATAAACGCAGCCTGGCAACGGTCTATTAAGTGCTGCAATGCAGGGGCGAGGCGGTCCGAGATAATTTTCGTGATGGCCTTGTAGATAACATTGCAGCACGAAATCGGTCGGTAGTCGGCAATATAGGTGGAATGCTCTGATTTGGGCACGAGAGCAATGATGGTGTGGTTGAGTTGCCGTAGCATCCGTCCACTCTTAAAGAAATCCAAAACGGCCCTGCATACTTGATCACCCACCACATTCCATGCTTTCTTGAAAAAGCATGAAGAATATCCATCGGGGCCGGATGCGTTGTAGTCATTAATATTGAAGATGGTTTCCTTGACCTCCTGTGTTGTGACTTCCCTACAAAGTTCCTCGGTAAGCTCAGAGGAGAGTTTGGGGCCCCAATCGAACACACCGTCATTGACTGGGATGGTGTGAGCCTCGGTGCCCAAGAGTGATGTGTAGTAATCAACGAACTCTTGGGCAATATCATCGGCAGCAATGATAATAGTCCCGTCAGCTCTAGTGACTGCCATGATGGAGTTTCTAGCAGCGTTCCTTTTCGCCATATCGTGGAAGAATTTGGTGTTACGGTCCCCTTCTTTGAGGTAATGGATTTTGGCTTTCTAGTAGAAGAAGTGTCGTTCAGCCTCGGCAAAAGAAAATGGCTTTCCTCCTGAGATCTCCTGAAGAGTCCTGTAGCGCTACATCTCCTGGTTTGCTTTCAAGCTGGTTCTGAGCATCTTGCAATGCAAGGTCAGCCTCTTTGGCCCTGGTGGAGATGTGGCTGTAGTGTTGTGTTTTGAATGCTTTCAGTGCACCTTTGAGTGATTTCAGGCTCTTGCAAAGGATGAATTGTGGCATTTCTTCCACATTCAAGTTCCATCGTTGTTCAACAGTAGTCAAGAAGTCCGGATGGTCTGCCCACATATTGAAAAAGCAAAACGATTTTGACTTAGTAGGTGAATGGTCGAAGATAGTGACAATACCCGGGGAGTGGTCTGATAGGCATCCTAGTGGGTTGAAGTGGGCGCCGCAATGTAAACCGACCTCGAGCCATTCGAAGGGTTCCTTTCGTTGTTGGAATACCATGTGTAATAGCAACACGTTGTGGGGGCATCAAGTAATCCAAGTATTACGCAGCAGTCCACGAAATCTTTGAGTTCATACCAAGTCGGGGCCACTCCAAGCTGCTTCTCCTCAGGAGATTTCACACAATTGAAATCGCCCATAATGATCCATGGCATGCTTATCGTCTGTCCCAATTCTATAAGCTTCTCCTACATACTCCTTCTATTGACGATAGAATATAGGCCATAAGTAAATAAGATATAGAAGGAGAACTGAAAAGACTTACTCGTTGCACGGCAGTGTATCACTTGCAGCGAGTTATCCTCCGGTTGAAGGTCTATGACTGTCGGGTTCGAAACCACAAGGATGCGTCCACCAGCAATGGTGTCAAAGTTGTTGGCTTGGCACCATCCTGGAAATGAGTGGCTAAGAAATGTCGGAATCTTTGATGCTGCAAGCTTTGTCTCCAAAATGCCCAAGAGGCAAAGCTGGTTATGCTTGATGAGGTGGGCTACCCCATTGTGTTTGAGAGGCTGGTTGAAGCCTTTCACGTTCTAGAAACCGATCTTCATGGGGATCGAGGGGGAGACTCCCCTCTTGCCTGCTTCTTCGATTTACTGAACGCCACTGCACTCGTTGGTCTTTATCCCGGTATTGCATGTTGACTGCTCGTCGGGGAATCAATTGATGAGCTATCTGAGTCTGTTGGTAAGGGAACCTCCCTATCTTGAAGTTTGAGCGAATGCGGTGCTATCATGCTCACCCGTCCCTTATCCACCTTGTTGGCTGGTGGTGATATTGGTTGGTGTCCCTCCACTGCCGGCTTGGCTGCTGCATCAATAGCTTTGCCCTTGTTCCGCCTTTGGACCATAGTACACTTAGTAGTCTGTGGTTTCGTTGCTTCTCCCGGCTTGGCAGGTGAAGTAGCAGGGGCCGCTGAAGTAGCCACGGCCGGTAGATGGCTGCCTTGGCATGTCTCCTACAGGTGGTCGAATCTGTGGCAGTCAGTGCAAAACTTGGGGGTAAACTCGTATACGATCGGTTGCTTCCGGGTTATGCCGTTTGGTATAACAAACTCCACTTGGTCGATGAGCTTTTTGGACAAATCAACCTCTACCAGTGTTCTGGCATACGATACCCGTTCCATTTTCATCGTAAGGGAATCTATGGCAATGGGACTGCCAATCCTAGAACCAATCTTGCCGAGTGCGTTAGGATGCCAGCACTCAAGGGGGAGTGATGGGAGGGTGGCCCAAATCGGTGTTAGGCTGATATCGTCCTCTTTAAATTCGAAGCAATCTGGCATGTGCTTCAGAAGTAGGAGACGTCCATATACAAAGTAGGGTCCATCGGCCAAAATCCGCTGCCTATCCTCCTCTCGAGCAAAACAAAAAATTAACCAACCGCTCTCGTATTGTTGGAAGCTGGATCACCAAGATTGGGACAGTGCATGGATCGCCTTTAGTCCCGGGAACTTACCGGCAATGTAGCCGACGAGGCAGAAATCCAGTTTGCTTCGGACGTCAAGCACGTCACTGGGCCCCAAGGTGAGAGGACCATCGTCAACCGCGAATTTGCTGAGTTTGTTTTCTTCGATGAGCTTGCGATTGGTGCATAATAGCCCCGCAAAAGAGGTAGTTTTCTTGGCCGCATTTTTTGCGGCAGTATCTTTAGTCGGATGTTGTCCTTCCGGCCGGGAGGCAGTTGAATTTGGTGCATCATTCTTAGCGAAGGAGAGAGTAACCTCCACGGTAAACATGAAATCACTAAAAGTAGCCTTACCGGAAGTGGTGGCATCAGGTTGCTGGACGGCAGGTTTGCTAGCCGGCTGTTACACTGTTTCAGCGGTTTTGGTGGCTTCGGTTGCTGTCGATGGCTGGCTGGAGGGCTGGCCGGTAGCTATATTTTCAGCAGGTTTCTTGGATTTCTTGGTCTACGCCATGGCAGGGAATTGTTGTAGAAAATTACAGCACCAAAAGTGGAAACGGCAGCACCAAAAGTGGTAACAGCTGCAGAAAATTCAAAATGGTTGCACGTAGGTAGTGAAACTGTAGGCTGTGAAGCAGCAGGGCAGTAAATGCAGCACCCAAAAATTCAAAATTCAAATGGACCCTCCTACCACCGGAAAGTTGAATTTGGCCGGAGAAGATGGTGGAAAGTGCACAGCAGCGCAGCAGATTTACAAAACGCAACAGAAACTATTTTTTGCAGCAGATCCAAAAACTCAAAATTCAAATGGACCCTCCTTCCACCGGAAAGTTGAATTTGGCCGGATAAGATGGTGGAAAATGCACAGCAGATGGCTGCAACTTGTAGCAAATTTACAAAACGCAGCAAAAGCTGTTTCTTGCAGAATATTTACACCAAAGCAGCAACTAAACGCAGGCAGTGACAGAAACTTTTTCTCACCGTCAATGGAGGGTTTGCAGCCGGCAAGACAGATTCAAAACTCGAGAATCGATCGGTAGAAACGAAGAGCATCACAAAAAAATGCGCTTAATCTGTCCAAAATTTACAGAAACTTGAAGAAGATTCGTAAAGGAGCAAATCGAAGTTGAGGCACTCTAGAGAGAATGGGGAGAATTCTTTCTAAGGAGAGAAACACTCTTGACCTCACATTCTAATTTATTTTTATGTTCATTAGACATTGGTTTTTATATACTTATTAATATTTTAATTTTCAATTTTAGATTTTTATCATTTACTAAATTTTATATTTTAAATTTTGAATAATTTATAATTTTATTTAAAATTACATTAACTACAATTACAATATTTTTCTTATCCAACATCTTTTACATGTTACATGAGCTATTATCATTATACTTTATCTTCTAACTTAAGGAAAAAAAATTCTAATCTAAAAAAAACTTATTTCATCTCATTTTTCCAAACTGAAATAGAATGAGATGAAATGAGATCACAAATACTTTCAGTTCAAAGCTCTCGTTTTCAGTCTTTTCTTAGGGTAAATTACAACCATTCCTCAAATTTGGCATAATTATAAATACTTTTTCGCCCTTTGAGAAATTATTAATATCCCCCTGATTTTAACGTTTATCTAAGAATTAGCCCAATTTGTTGGGTTTTCATCTATTTTTTGTACTGAACTGACCGAAATAATCTTGCAGATTAAGAATAATAATTTTATTTATTTTTTTATTTTTTTTAATTCTTTTATGGACTAAGTGGATAATTTATACTTTTTTTAAAAATTTTCATCCACCCAGTTTGATTTTTTTATAATTTTTATTTTTTCTAAAAAATAAAAGGATTACATTAAGAGCAAAGTTAACAATATCATAACTTCATCAAATATTAGGGGGGTATTTGTAGATTTTCAAATGATAAGGAGGTACTTATAATGATGGGGTAAAATGCACTTTGCCCCCCCTAAATTATTCATCGTGTAACATTTATGTAGCACCCCCTTCGCTACAAGAGCTATATCTACCCTAAACGTCATAATTATAGTAATCCTAGTGTTCATATATATACATTTGTACATAATCATCTAATCAATTTGCATACGTAATCCCAACACGTCATAATAGGTATTATCAACCCACAACATTATATATATACATATCAAACACCACAAGTAATCTCCATGCTTACGTTCCCTCTATACAACAAAATATGATTTGTAGCTGACAAGAGGAGAAAACAGCATACTGGCCCGACCTGCCTGAGTATAGCGCGTAGACCTAATCTTCAACAGTCAAACACCTCAAAGTCTACTCCTAAAAGAAAATATCAAGAGAGGGATAAGCCTGCCACTCAGTAAGTAAATAATCAGCCCTATCTATATATGTATATCAAACACAGCCCAAACAGGACAAGTAGGCAACATGCATGGATTACAGTCAATTTAACTCCAACATAATCAA
>NW_011628061.1:0-719 GCF_000512975.1 Sesamum indicum | reverse complement strand
AAGTGAATCCCCTTGACAGTCGGCTCATCAATCTCATTTCGCATCATAGCTCTTTCATTTCGCAGCATCGCTCTTTTCATATCATATATTTTTTTTTCATATCGCAGCATCGCGCTCTTTTCATTTCACATCTTTTTCATATCGCAGCATCGCTCTTTTCATTTCACATCTTTTTTATATCATTTCGCCTTATAGGCTTTTCAACACATCAAGGGGTATTTACACCACAATTATATTCAATTTCCACCACTCCCTCATATCCACATATCACCATTCTTGTAAGCAACTAGTAACGTAAAATAATATATCAGCATATTCTCATTTTCAGACATCCACAACCCATCAAACAACAAACATAATATTTAACATGTCTTCGCATTCCACCGTACACAATATCGTCAATCAAATTAAATCATTCACTATTCATATATTTTCAGATAAACCAACATCAGCATGAACCACAAATTTATATAACAGTAATATCACAAATAAATGGAACATATATAGATAATACTAATTATTTATTTACGTCAACCTCACAACGTTTCTTTCTACTCAATCGCTAATTGTCAGTCCTTTCACCTCACTCCCGTATCCTATAATGAGTTATACCACACACCATTAATATATCGATAATATCGTAATTTTTTTAAAATATAATATTGAATATCATTTGTACAATTTCTAATAATTCTTTAATATTTCATTTCTATCGAAAT
>NW_011628060.1:400161-421309 GCF_000512975.1 Sesamum indicum | reverse complement strand
GTGTTATTATTTTAAAAAAAATTATAATAAAATAATTTTTTTTTTATAATAAAAAAATAATTAACTCAGAGGGTGGCTGACATAAGCCCTATTAGGGCTGATGTCATCCATGATGCTAGGGTTGAGGTCATCCATGATGCTAGGGCTGATGTCATCCCTGATGCTAGGGCTGATGTCATCCATGATACTAGGGCTGATGTCATCCATCCTGGGGCTGACATCACTAATTTTATGGGGGAAAAAAACAGCAACCTGGGGAAAAAATTGACGCCAGTTCCCTTGTTTATTGGGAACATTCCGCTTCACACTGGTTCTAATGGGATTGTTAATGATAAAATTGCTGATGCATTCAACAATTCGTCCCGAAAAATGCTATCTTTCATTGCCCCAACGAAGCAAAATGGGGAGGTTGTAGTTCGTCCTTCACTTGATACTGTGCGTGACGGAGCCAAACGATGGAAATCTACGGCAGTGGGATATTTTATGGGTAAGCGGCCGTACTAATGCCATTTAAAGGAGTTTGTCCATTCGATATGGCCGGCGCTACAAGAGGTCACAGCAACTGCTAATGGCTTCTTTTTCTTCCGATTTAAAACGGAAATCGATATGGAGGAGGTCATAGAAGGGGGGCCATGGCTGTTTCAGGGACAACCAATTGTGTTGCAAAAGTGGGAACCGGGTATGGCTATGAGAAAGATGAAGCATACACAAGTGCTGGTCTGGATAAAACTGCGACACCTTCCATTGGAATTCTGGACGAAGGAAGGATTGAGTACTGTGGCTAGCGGTGTGGGTAAGCCACTATACCTTGATGCGATAACGAGGGCATGCACGAGACTGGACTTCGCTCGTGTATGCATGATGATTGATGTTACTCAGAAATTGAAAAAATATATTATTATAATGACGCCAGATGAAGATGGTGGGGAAACCCCATGCAAGGTTGATATCGAGTATGAATGGCTTCCGCCTAAATGCACAGGATGCATGATGTTGGGTCACTCGGTGAAGGAGTGTTCGTTGACCAATCCTCAGAAACTGACAAAACCTCCGGTGAAAGTGTATGTACCAAAAGTCAACGTCCCCCCCTACCAGCTACCGAGGAGAGAGTAAAGAAACATAAGACCGTGGTTGTGGTGGAGGATAAAGTGAAAGGAGATGAAGGTACAAAACAGAATAAACGCTACACCTCATCGCAGAAAGAGAAGGGTAAGGAAGTGGTTACTTTTAATCCTTTTGATGCTCTGAATTCACTGGACGACGCAAAAGAGAACAATAGGGGTCCTAACACATGCAGCCCCTCTAGTAGTGATCCATGTTGAATCTCGCGGTGTGGAATGTCCGGGGGGTGAATAAGAGAGACCATCAGCTTGCATTAAAGGACCTTATCTCGGAATACAGGTTAGATTTTATGGGCATCTTAGAAACTCGTGTGCGTATTAACAACGTCATGCATATTCAGTCTTTTTTGCTTCCTCATTGGAAATGGTTTGTTGATTATGCAACTGTGGGTAACCGTATTTGGGTAGCGTGGACGTCCATATTCTTGATTTGGGGAACCAATTTATGCACTGTCGTGTCACTCATAGGGCAGATAGTGAATCCCTTATTATCACTATTGTTTATGGTGCCTCTGAGATGATGGATCGCAGAAGTTTATGGAATACCTTGGAAATATTAGCTCGAGAGCACTCGGATGAGCCCTGGCTGGTGGGGGGGGACTTCAACGCGGTCCGAGAAATGAATGAGGTGTGTGGAGCTTCTGGGGATATAAGGATGGCCATGGAAGAATTCAATGTTGGTATTCAGGAGGCCGGGTTAATACCCTTTCCTATGCAGGGGGAATGGTATACTTGGCACAACTGCAGCACAAACTCGTGGAGTCTATGGAAGAGATTACATCGAATCCTTATTAATAATAGATGGCTTGCGAGGTTCCCTTCCTCATGTTATCATTGCCTTTTACCGCGGACTTCTGACCACTCGCTGCTTCTACTGCATGGGGACAGGTCAAACAGGACAGGAGGTATGTTTCGATTTGACAACTACCTAACACACTCACCTGAATTTATCCCCAGTGTGCAGAATATCTGGCAAAATACAATCGTTGGGCTGCCTATGTTTGCGGTAACATGTAAACTTAAAGCATTGAAGCCGGTCTTCAGAGAGCAAAGGAGGAAGAAGGGGGATTTGACTCTAAACGTTCAATTAGCTAAAGGCTTTCTAGATGAGGCACGACAGCTGGTGAGTTCAGATAGATAGAATGAGGCCTTTCTACTATTAGAACACTGTTGCCGCCTGGTTTATGCAAAAGCGGCCAAACTGGAACAAGTCATGCTGCAACAGCGAGCCAAGATGCAGTGGATGAAGGGGGGTGACCAATGCTCCCGAATTTTCTTTCGAAAAATTGCCAAGAGAAGGGTGGCAAGGAGGATACTACAAATTAAGGATGACAACGGGACCATCCACACTGAACCAGAAGAGATTATCAATGAATTTGTCTGTTACTATCAAAATCTCTTGGTCGGTAACAGACGTCAGATAACGCTAGACATTGGCTCTCTCAGACCGTGGGCAAGATATATTCTTTCTAATGAAGAGGCTGGCCATCTTATATTGGCGTTTACACCGGATGATGTGAAGCAAGCAGTTTTTGACATTGCAGATGACAAGGCCCCGGGACCTGATGGATACTCATCAAGATTCTTTAAAGCAGCCTGGCCGACAAGGCCCCGGGACCTGATGGATACTCATCAAGATTCTTTAAAGCAGCCTGGCCAGTGGTGGGACAGGAGGTTACAAAGGCGGTACTGGAATTCTTTGGTACCGGTAAACTACTCAAACAAGTCAACTCCACACTTTTGGCACTAATCCCAAAGGTACACACTCCTATGACTGTTGGTGATTTTAGGCCAATTTCATGCTGTAATGTGTTATACAAAATTATTGTGAAATTACTTGTCCAGCGGTTGAGTGTGGTTCTGGACAAGATTATTAGTCCCTGTCAGGGAGCGTTTATCCCAGGGCGTAGCATTGGGGATAATATTTTGTTGGCACAGGAACTACTCACGGGATACAATCAGGTGAGGCTTCCACCTCGTTGTACCCTAAAAGTCGATATCAGGAAGGCATATGATACTGTTGAGTGGGATTTCCTACTTGCGGTCTTGCAATTATTTGGATTCCCCCAAACATTCACAAGGTGGATTGAGGACTGTGTAACGACGGCGGCATTTTCGATTGGTCTTAATAGAAACCCTCACGGTTTCTTTGCAGGAGCACGTGGATTAAGATAGGGAGACCCTCTATCGCCCTATCTCTTTGTTCTCGTTATGGAAGTCTTGCACTTGGGATTATTGCAACTTATTGAGCAGGATTTGCAATTCTCTTATCACTGGAAATGTGAGCCGGCCGAAGTCTTCCAGTTGGGATTCGCAGACGATCTCCTGCTTTTCTGTAGAGCTGACTTGAGTTCACTCAAGACCCTCAAGAGGGGGTTGGACCGATTTGCAGAATGGTCGGGACTTCGGCTGAATGTACAAAAAAGTCATGTCATTATCTCTCGATCGGCACAAGGTTGGAAGGATCAGATTTTAACAATTATGGCTTCCAAGAGGGCCAACTGTCAATGAGGTACTTAGGTCTCCCTCTACTGTCTTCTAGATTGTCTATATCCGATTGTCAACCACTTCTATTGAAAATTGATGCTCGCATTAATGGATGAGAAGGAATTTCATCATCATATGCTGGACATATACAAATCATTAAATCTGTACTTTCAGCAATGAGCATTTATTGGGCGTCTGCATTCATCTTACCGATGGCTTCCAAGAGGGCCAACTGTCAATGAGGTACTTAGGTCTCCCTCTACTGTCTTCTAGATTGTCTATATCCGATTGTCAACCACTTCTCTTGAAAATTGATGCTCGCATTAATGGATGAGAAGGAATTTCATCATCATATGCTGGACATATACAAATCATTAAATCTGTACTTTCAGCAATGAGCATTTATTGGGCGTCTGCATTCATCTTACCGAAGGCTATTATTAAACAAATTGAGAAACGGCTCAGAACTTTTCTTTGGAAAGGCACTTCTACGTCGGGATACGCCAAGGTAGCGTGGAAGGATGTGTGTAAACTAATTAAAGAAGGTGGCCAAGGAATTAAGGATATCGGTATCCTTAACCGCTCATTAATAGCAAAGAAATTATGTGATGTTATTAGATGTGACCGAACATCTATATGGGTTGAATAGTTGAAGCAGACACGATTGCACAACACTTCAATTTGGACAATTAATAAGAAGGGAGGATCATGGGGATGGCGAAAACTGCTCCGACTTCGCAGCTCTATACTACCTATGACAGAGTTTCTTATTGGAGAGGGGAGGTCATTCTACTTGTGGAAGGACCTGTGGCACCACTTGGGCCCACTTATTGCTAGATTCCCAAGGGGACCGAGCCTCTTCGGACTTGATGAATCCGCTAAACTACAAGTAGTCATTAATGAAGGGCAATGGCAGTGGCCCTTCATTACCGATTTGGAATGTATGGAGATTATCTACATGTTACCCCAGATTCATGGAGGGGATGACAGGATCAACTGGCGGTTTTCAGAGGGACGACCCACTACACAATCCCTATATAGACTTTTCTGTCCACCTGGACCGAAAGTAGGATGGTCTTCACTACTTTCGGGTTCTGTGAAGATTCCCCGTCATAACTTCAGTATTTGGTTAGCAATTTAGGAGAAGCTACCGACAACTGATAAACCATGGATGACGCATCTAGGGGGATGTATCCTCTGTGACGAGGGTGCAGAGGAGACACATACTCACATGTTCTTCCGATGTTGATATAGCAGAGGATGCTTTGCAGCTATACGACATCATATCCGATTTGCTTGGCCCAATCGTGAGTGGACAAGAGACGTGGAATGGGCATCGAGGAAGTGGAGGGGGAAGCATATTGCTAATGTTGTTTATCGAGCATTACTTGATGCATGCATATACCATATATGGCGAGAGAGGAATTTGAGACGATTTGAGCACACCCATTGGCCGGAAGCTGTATTAGCTACTTGCATCATAGAAGAAGTTAGACAGAGGATAATTAGTATTATTCTTTCCAGTTCTATTAGTACATGTGCACTCTATAGACTTTGGCGTATCCCTTGGTCTGTTGGGGGTACCACCATTTGATTGTTGTACTTTGTACTCTTTACCCAATTTTTTAATGAATCTTACATTTACCAAAAAAAAAAATGTTCTTGTTATATTGATAGATATAACAAAGAACCAAGAAGAAAAACAACTCCAAACACAACTATTGTTTAGTGCTTTTGGATTGTTTTGTGTTCTAATTTGAATCTAATTCAAAATAGAACCAAAAGGAGAATATTTTTGAGAGAAAATGGAGAGAAAATTTGTGGCTTTTGTGGCGTTTATGATGAATATGTGTGCAGTTTTTGTATATCACATACAATTGAATTCAAAACTCAATAACTACTAATTTTGCCTCCAAGACAACCTATACAACCATATTCATATAACCTCCAACAATGATTAAATAACACCTCCATCATGTTCATCATGGTGAGGAGTTTCAACTCATTAACTTGCTCTAACCGCCCTCAAATGGGCTTGGACTTCAAATATGCACCGGGCTCGATTTAATCAAATTAAATAAAGACCAACCAAAGTCTATTGATTCATTTAATCCAATTAAATAAATCTAAGCTCAAATACTAATTAATTAATCCAATAAATTAATTAAGCCAAATCCAATAAATTAATCCAATTAATTTAAAGGTGTTAAGCCCAAAAATTAATTGATTCAATTAATTAATTCTTGAACCATCCATCAAATGGATTGCTAAATAAATGATCCAATCATTTATATATATATATATATTCTCCTTGAATTAATTTAATCCAATTAAATTAATTCATTTTTTCTTGAATTAATTTCAAATTAATTCCACCAATTTCGTAGTGATACTCTTTAGGTTCACCCTCAAATAGACTTGGGCTTATGTCCAACACAATGATTAATTATATCCCATTTAATTAATTTATTTTCACTTAACCATTAATTAGAAATTTCCATCACCAATGGTGGCCGTCTAGTAAGGTCCATGGCACTAGAGACTAGGTGAATATTGAAGTGAACCTTTAGGCTCTCGAGTTCCATCCCGATCTAAGTCTAAGGCATGGAATTGGGTGTTGGTTCCCATCTTGGACTAGATACTATGCTCAATAACTCGAGATGCGTTTGCTCTATTGATTGACGTAGGAAACCATTCCTACTCAACCAATCGCTGTGGCCACAGACTCTAAGAGCACCAACCATCTTAAGGCGCATAGGAGACGCGACTGTCATATACTGATAGTTGACGGTTTCTATCTTGGAACCCATCGTCCTCACTATATATTCTACTTGCGCTGAACAGGACTTGTAATGACCACATCCAAGATATGGTCATCTTTCGTCAAATCCAAGATACAATCATCACTGCATGTAATTGCCATGGTTCCTCAAGTTTAAGAACTACTCTCATACTATCGGAGCCAGGAAGGTCTAGTCATACCGATCAAGCTTCCTAGGCTTCCATATCACAACTTCCCGTGAGTCAGTTTAGTTGGCTTGACAATCCTGTCAACCACCCACTAACATTGCATAGACATCTAACGTTTGTCGCCGATGAAACACAACACTCATCCAATGAATACAATTTTAGTGCAAGTCTCAATAGGACTCTCGATGCCCAGTCTCGAGGTCCTCGACTTGGAACATTTCAAACCTAACCTTTAGAAGTTGGTTTCATGGCCACCATCCAATGCACAACCCAACTACATAGGTTGTACAATTTGATTTGTAGGTTTTGTTGTGATGTTAAGCCTATAAACATAATCAGTAAGCACAACAAATACAATTTTCAGATAATGAATACTCACTTTATTCATAAACAATGTGACAATTACACCAAAATTGTCGGAACATATTACATAAAGGCCAATCCAATTGGCTTTTTGGCCACCTATTTGAACAAACTCCCACTTCCCCTTAAAGCTAATCACTCATTATTCTCAAACCCATCTTTTCAAGATGTTGAGCATGAGCAATCTGTGACACCGGCTTGGTCAATGGATCTGCTATATTTTCTACTAATGTGACTCGGTCCATCCGAACATCACCTCTTCCCACCATCTCTCTAAGAAGATGGTAGCGTCTAAGAATGTGCTTGGATTTGTGATGAGATCTAGGTTCCTTCACTTGTGCTATAGCCCCGTTGTTATTACAGAAGATAACCATTGGCTCGGCAATGCTAGGTACTACACCCAAGTCTTGGATATAGTTTTTCATCCAAACCTCTTCCTTAGCTGCTTCCAAAGCCGCTATGTGTTCAGCTTCAGTGGTGGAATCCACTGTGGTATCCTTCTTGGAACTTTTCCAAGCCACTACACCACCATTTAGCGTGAATACAAATCCTGATTGAGACTTGGCATCATCCTCATCAGACTGGAAGCTAGCGTCGCTGTAGCCTTCCAGAATTAACTCTCGACCACCGTAAACCAAGAACATATCTTTAGTCCTTTTCAGTTACTTAAGTATGGTCTTAACTGAAGTCCAGTGAGCCTCACCAGTACATGCCTGATATCTACTCGTTACACTCAAAGCAAAAGAGATATCTAGCCTTTTCACTGCACAATATACTGTATGTTGCCTACGACTGAAGCATAGGGTATGTCAAACATTTTTCTAAGCTCCTGATCGGTCTTTGGAGACTGCTTCTTGGACAACTTAACCCCATGCCTCATAGGAAGGAATCCTCGTTTGGAGTTTTTCATCTCAAATCTTTTCAAGACTTTCTCAACATACGAGGTTTGGGTCATTCCTAACATCTTTTTAGATCTTTCCCGGATAATCTTGATGCCTAGGATGTAGGAAGCCTCACCCAAATCCTTCATGGAGAATTGTGTGGACAACCATGCTTTATTGTCACCTAACATCTTGACATCATTACCAATGAGCAAGATGTCGTCCACATAAAGTACTAGGAACGCAATTGTGCTCCCACTGACCTTCTTGTATACACAAGGGTGAATGTCGTTCTTGATGAAATTATAACCCCGTATGACCTCATCAAAACGGATATTCCAACTTCGGGAAGCTTGTTTGAGACCATAGATGGACTTTTGGAAAAGGTCTCCAGCAGATGTGAAACCCTCCGGCTGATCCACATAGATGTCTTCCTAAACGAACCCATTAAGGAAAGTCATTTTCGCGTCCATCTGCCATATTTGATAGTCATATTATGTAGCTATGGCGAGCATAATCCGAATGAACTTGGCCATGGCTACAGGAAAATAGGTTTCCTCAAAATCGACCTCAGGTCGTTGGGTATACCCTTTCGCTACAAGCCTGGCCTTAAAGGTAGTAACCTTTTCATCAGCTCCAAGCTTACGTTTATAGACCGATTTACACCCAACAGGTTTAACATCTTGGGTGGGTCAACTAACGTCCAAACCTTATTTGAACTCACAGAGTCCATCTCGGATTTCATGGCCTCAACCCATTTTCCTGAATGAATGTCCAACATCGCTTCTCCATAGGTCCTTGAATCTTTATCCAATTGACCAGTCAAACCTAGAAATCCATACCTCTCAGGCTGTGGGATAATCTGGTTGACCTTCGGAGGATAGGAATATCGTCAGTGGGAACTATATGCACAGATGATGTCACTACATCCATTTTAGGTGTTGCCTTACTAGATTCCTCAAGGAGCAATTCCTCACATTGGGTATCCGCTGGAAAACCTTTTTCCAAGAATACTGCGTTTCACGAGATAAAAAAAATTTTGTTCGAAGGGATCATAGAAATAATACCCCGCAGTTTCCTTAGGATAACCCACGAACCATACAAACTAGACCTTGAGTTCAGTTTGTCTCCCACTAGTCTCTTGACGTATGTAGGACTACCCCACACTCTCAAGTACTTGTAGGACGCAGGCTTGCCGTGCCATATCTGATATGGCGTCTAGGCTACGGTCTTAGAAGGCACCATGTTCAACAACTTGGTTGCTGTCCCAAGAGCATATCCCTATAAGGATAAGGGCAGTTCGGTAAAACTCATCATGGACCGAACCATGTCCAATAAGGTTTGGTTCCTCCTTTCAGAGACCCTGTTAAGTTGTGGCATTCCAGGAAGAGTCCACTAAGAGAGAATTCCATTCTCTTTTAGGCAATCTAAGAATTCCCCACTTAAATACTCACCACTCGATCCGACCGAAGGGTTTTAATTTTGCGACCAGTTTGATTTTCAACTTCAAGTCCAAACTCTTTAAACCTTCCAAAGGCCTCAGACTTGTACCTCATTAGATAAACATAACCATACCGTGAGTGATCATCGGTAAAGGTTATGAAATAGGAAAATCCACCTCTGGCTTGTGTATTCAGTGGCCCTCAGATGTCTGAATGGATCAAATCCAACAGACCACTGGCAAGCGTACTTTGTCCTATAAAAGGTTTCTTGGTCATCTTCCCTTTTAGACAAGACTCGTAGGCTGGTAGGTGATCCAAAACATCTATCTCTAAACTTTTTGAGTCTACCAACGTTTTAATCCTATCTTGAGACATGTGACCTAGCTTTGCATGCTAGATCTATGCGTTGTCTTGATTTTCCATTTTACATTTGTTTTGAGCAGTCATGATAAAAATTATTCCATTGGAGAATATAAAGAACATTATGAAGTTTGCCTAGCAGATGTGAAGAACGATTCTTCATCAAATAAAAATAATTTTTATTGATCATAAACTCAAAACCAGCATTGTCCTATAATGAAATGGAAATGATATTCTTGATCATGCTAGGTACATAATAGCAATCTTTCCATTCTATCCTAACTTGATCACTAACAGCTAAGCGGACTATCCCTATAGCTTCAGCAATAATAGCCTTGCCATCGCCAAGCTTCAGGACAACCTCGTTTTTACTTAGCTTTCTGCTTCTTTCCAGCACCTACAAATCATTGCAGATGTGAGCGGCACAACCAATATCCAATACCCAAGAAACCGAGTTAGTTATCATGTTAACCTCAATAACAAATGTACCTGCACCAGAGAGGAGCTTGGGGCACTCCCTTTTCCAATGGTCTTTTTCCCAACAATGCATACAAACATCATTTGCCCTTATTGACTTGGAACCACCTTCCTTTCCCTTTGCCCATCCCCACAGGGGCAACAGTAGCGCTCAAAGTGATTGCAGCGACAGTTGCCTTACCCTTCTTCCTCTTCCAGTGTTTGGCCCCCTTGCCTTTCACTTTAGAGGTTGAAGCCTCCCCGACCAACACCGACGATGCAGACTTTTTGATCTTCGCCTCGTATTAAACCAACATGTTAATCAACTCGTTTATGGTCTTCTCAAGCCCATTCATGTTGTTGTTTACGACAAACGGGTCGTAAGAGGGAGGAAGTGATTGGAGGATCACGTCAATGTACGTATCATTATCAAGCCTAGCTTGAAAAACCTCGAGCTTTTCCACGAGGGAAAACATCTTGATCCCATGCTCTTGCACAGAGGATCCCTCAGTCTTCTTGGTGCCAAAAAATACTTTTGTGGCAGCATATCTAATATGCCTATCCAAAACCGCATAAATGTCTTTCATGTGGAGCATTATCGATGCGGCATCAGCGTGCCTATGGTACTGTTTCTGGATACCATTTGTCATCGATGCTAGTACGATGCTTCGGACCTTCTAGTTGTCCGCATTCCACCTTTCAAACGTCACAGTTCTTCAGATGTGGACTCCTCTAGCAAGATTCTAGGAAGAGACTTATTCAAAATGTAAGTCTGGTTCTCCAAATCGAGGACAATCCTCAAATTTCTAAGCCAATCATTGTAGTTCATTCCATTAAATTTGTTTGTCTCCAAAATCATGGTTAATGGATTCTTAGACATCTACATTCAAAATGTAAAGTAGAAATTAGCAAATTGATTGTAACATTAAATACAAGTTAAGATTTGGTCTTTAGTCATTAACCGCTCCCACTATTTCTTCAAAAGCCCACCACTCTCAAGTGGGATTTCGAAAAACCAATTTCTAGGCGGCTTGGGATCCACAAACACAATTTTTCATATCCCGCTTTTACGATTCACAAGGAAAACGTTTTGTGGGAGGTAACCATTACCATTCTCATCCAATGAGATACCCAAGATATTTTGCCTTGCTTCTTCATCTGATCCCGAGGACTCCAAGCAAATCATATTACTCAGCGTTAGGCCCCGTCAACCAAATGAATATCTCAACTGTCGCTCCCCATGACTCGTGAGACAAGAAAACAAGAGCATATTCTATTTGTTCACAATAATAGTGTAGCTTTCTTCTATCCCAAATGTGCGACGACTCGTGAGACCACAAAAGGGTAGAAGTAGACACTACGTTATCATGGATGGAAGGCTTGGAATTCTCAAACCATTTGATTTAATTCCATTATGGGCCTAATATTTACTTGGATCATCCAAGTCAGAGTTCAAGTTAGTTATGACCGAGACCTCATCATTATAATATTTTGCATGTCAAAATTTTAATGATTAACTATAAACGCATTCAAAACACATCATACGTCAAAGATTAAAACATTTACCACATGCAAAAAATAAGCCTAGCACGCCCCTATTGGATGATCACAAGCCGAATCCTAAGTGACCTACTGAGCCCCAGTGAGTCTATGGTCAATCTAGGGTGTGGCCTAACTATTACAAAGTAGGAATCCATTATCATTCTAGTGGGCCTTCCTCTTTATTCTTCTTTCGTCGTGAGCTTCGTCTAACAGGCCTAGGCCATTATCTCCTTGGAAGCCTATATTTATTCAAAATAAATAAATACAATCTCACATTAATTCCTAACTACACTCATTATAATTGGAAACAAAAAAGCCCATCAAAAGTTGGGGGGGTACAAAAGGAGGGAGAAAGCAAGCCTTATTATTCGATGGCTAAAAAACGAAAGAAGGAATTAAAACAAAGAGGCACGCATGCCTCACCCAACATAAAATAAACAATACACTCGGCCAATGGGCTTTGTTATCATCCCCATTGTTTATCCAATAAAAAATAATTAACACATTTTTATCAAATATAAACATGTTAAACAAATAAATACAATTCATGTACTTAACAATTGATATCCAATAACATATACCAAATAAAACATAATTAAATTCATAAAATAACATACTAATAATACAATTAAAAATAGATATCATCCATACATCCAATGTACAAATTTTCTTTTGTTTGTTTGGAAACCATTTTCAAATTAATTTAAGGTACAATTTAATTTTAGAAAAATTCAATTTCACTAAAATTAAAATTTTCCAAAATTAATAATTTCAGAAAATTTGCAGAAAATAGAAAAATCCAATTTTTCGAAAAAAAACGGCACAAAACGGCCCAGCCGTTCGAAACAGCAGACAACCGTCTATTGCCGGCCACACACGCGTGCTCCCCTGCTGACCAGTCACCGGCGGGCAGGATAGTAACGGCTTTAGTGCTCCATTTTTCAATTTTTTTTTGAATTGATGCAATTAAAAAACTAAAACAAAATCATGCATTTACAGAAAATCAAAATTGTTCATGCTCAACACATAAAACATGCTTTCCAAAAGCGAATTAAACACGTTGTTCATGCTCAACACATAATAACATGTTAATCCTAAAGCAACGACACCAAACCGGGCTCTAATACCAATGAAAGAAGCGGTATGGCACGGGAAGGCAATAGAGGCATGAAATAAAAAATTTTAAATAATCGGTTGAAAGGTGTGTTCCCTTTGAAATTTCAAGGCGTTCGATGTTTGTCAAAAGCATAATAATAACCATATAAACATGCTAGACATGTGGCTAGAGGATGAAACAAAAAGTATAGAAGCATAATATGAAACTTTACCTTTTGTTTCTTTAGAAAACTGCAACGTCCATTATTCCCTTTATGTTCTTCCGTTCCGTTCACTTGAGAATTCAAACTAGAATTCCTCTAAGTTGTCCTCACGACAAAAGGAAAAGGTAAAGTTCTTGTTCTATTGATCGATAGGACAAAGAATCAAGAAAAAAAAAACAACTCAAAACACAACACTATTTGATGAGTACTCAAATATCATATCTGCAAAAGGACCAAAACACCCCTCATTAAGGGCATTACAGTCATTTTGCGATCAGGATCCGCGAATATTGTAACAGGCGGGTCGCGTGGGACCCGACCCGGATCGTGTGCACCGACCGGAAACCCGGACAATCTCCACCGTTCGATCAAAACGCACACCAACGAGATAAGGCCACGTGGCCCAGTACTTACCGTACAACTGTGTATTATAAATAGACCCCGACACGCCATAAACGAGGTAACTGATACGCATTAATTGAGACCGAACTCCTAGATCGAACCAATTTCATTCGACCAAACTAACTTGAGCGTCGGAGGGTCATTGTCGGGGACGTGCCCGACGAGCTCACAGTTCGTGTTTTCATTCTCAGGGAACCCAAAATCTGGTCTTGGACGAATAGGCGCTTCGAGTAGAGATCGCATCACGAGATCGCATATTTCGACCCGGATCAGTTGGCGCCGTCTGTGGAAAAATCTGAGAATTCCTTAGCATAATGGAAGGTTCGTCGAGGAGAAACGCCGGGGAAGAGGAAACACCAAGGAAAGGGGCGGGAGCAACCATCCAACTAACCCCTGATGAGTTACAGAAAATGATAGAGGAAGCTAGCCGGAAAGCAATCGTGGAATATGAAAGAAGAACTGCGACCCCCCTGGTCAAGGAAACAGCGAGGAGGCAACTGTTCGAGAATGTGGAGTCGCTCCGAGAGTCAAGAATACAGGGCGGACAGGAGCATCGCAGTAAACGACCAGCGTCATCCGACGCTGGCTCTAGCAGTCATAGTCGTGCGAAGAGAAGGGAACTGGCAATCACGAGAGCGGAGGTAGAAAGTGTGGGAAGGCAGATAGAGAACCTTAACAGACAGATAGATGAACTCAAAAAACGAGGAGAAATAGTTGCGCACAACAAAAATTCACCCTTTAGCAACGACATCCTGGTTCAAGTGGTGGAACCCGGCTTCCGAGTACCCGATTTGCCAAGATATGATGGAACTAAGGACCCCTACGATCATGTAGCGGCCTTCGATATGGTTATGAACTTATACGGGCAGCCAGGCCCAATCATGGCCAAGTTGTTTGCGACCACCTTAACTGGAAAGGCACAAGAATGGTTCACCAACTTACCTAGGGGAAGCATTGATTCACATGAGCAAATGATCCAGAAATTCTCCTTCCACTTTGCAAGCCGAAGGAAGCAAAAGAGATCTGCCACCCATTTATTCACCATACGGCAGAGAGAGGACGAGACATTGAAGAGTTTCGTAGGGAGATTCAATAACGAAATGATAGAGATACAAGATCTGCGTATAGATATGATGGTCAGTATTTTGATTCATGGTTTGAAAAAAGGCCCGTTCGCATCTGCACTTGCACACGACCCGCCTGGAGATGCCGAGCAGCTCATGGCTCTAGCCCAGAAATATATAGACGAGGAGGAGATGAATGCAATGAAGGACTATGAGCGGAAGGAGCGCGAGCAGATGTACAGGAAACCGAACGAGGCAAGAGAGGTCGGGGGAAGTAGACAGAAGCAAGAAAAGCAAAGGGAGCCCAAATACATTCCCAAATATCACAACTACACCCCACTGCCAATGTCGCGGGAAAAGGCGTTGATGATGGTCGAGAATGCGGATGTTCTCAAATGGCCAAGGCACACTAGATATACACCCTCCAAGAAATTTTTCAACAAATACTGCAGGTTTCACCGGGAGAGAGGGCACAACACGGAAGAGTTCTTCCAATTGAAAGACGAAATCGAAAGGTTAATGAGGCAGGGGTACTTTAGAGACCGAGTCCCCCACAATTGCAGAACAGGCAGGGAGGAGCCCAGGAGAAGCAGGTCGAGAAGCAGAGACAGGAACCCGGGGCCATCGAAGTCGATACACGCCCAAACCACCGCAAACAACGCGCCAACTAAAGGAGTAATTTACACGATTGCAGGGGGTTCTAGCTCGAACAGCTCGAACAGGGATAGGAAGAGATGCGCTCGAACTTCGAACTCAAGCCGAGGGAAAGAGTTCGTGCTGAAAGTGGAAGAAGAGGAGGCCATTTCCTTTAGCAGCTCTGATAAACCCGAGGAGACGGGGGAGATGAACGACCCGATCGTCATCAGACTCGACATAGCTAATTTCACAGTTCACAAGGTCTTAGTGGACAGCGGGAGTTCCGCAGATATCATCTTCAAAAGTGTGATTGACAAAACTTGGAAAATCTTCGGTTGGAGCCGGTCAAAACACCGCTAGTCAGTTTTGGCGGAAGTGAAGTGACGTCCTTAGGAATGATCGAGTTGCCAGTATCCATAGGGGACGAACCCAGACGGAGGACCACAATGATAAAATTTTTGGTGGTAGATACCCCATTTGCGTACAATGTGATATTGGGCAGGCCAGGACTGAACTCGTTCAGGGCAGTCATCTCCACCTACCATATGAAGGTGAAGTTCCCAACGGATCGCGGGGTAGGAGAGGTAGCGTGCGACCGGAAAGAGGCGCGGAAATGCTACAATTTATCACTGAAGGGAGAACCCGAGGCGAAGAAGAGAAAGGTGAAGGAGGACGCTGAACCACGGCCCTACGAGCCGGAACACCTAAAGCCCAGTGAGGAGTACAAAGTCGTCCAGCTCACTCCTGATGAGCCGGACAGAACCACCAGGATAGGAGCGAGCATGAAGGAGAGGGAAATGGCCATGATTGAATTCCTGAAAGAGAACATGGACGTGTTCGCGTGGGGTCCGTCTGATTTCACAGGAATCGACCCTGGGGTGATCATGCATAGGTTAAACACAGACCCAACAATGCGACCCGTGCGACAAAAGAAGAGGTCTTTCGGGAGCGACAAAAATGAAATCATCCGAAAAGAATTGGACAAGCTGCTCAATGCCGGGTACGTAGAGGAGATTCAGTACACAGATTGGCTATCTAACGTGGTACTTGTCCCCAAATCCGTAGGGAAATGGCGAATGTGTGTGGACTTCACGGATCTGAACAAGGCGTGTCCCAAGGATCCCTACCCGTTGCCCCGGATCGACGTCATGGTGGATTCCACCGCAGGTTACGAGATGTTCTCGATGATGGATGCGTACCAGGGGTATCACCAGATCCACATGGCGGAGGAGGACAAGGATAAGACTTCGTTCATCACGGAAAAAGGAATCTTTTGTTACAATATGATGCCGTTTAGTTTAAAGAATGCAGGAGCCACATACCAGCGCCTAGTTAACAAGATGTTCGGAGACCTGCTCGGAAAAACGATGGAGGTGTACGTGGATGACATGCTCGTAAAAAGCAAGAGGTCGCAGGATCACCTCGCCGATCTCACCCAGGCGTTCGCTATCATGAGATCATACGGGATGAAACTCAACCCAGACAAATGCACGTTTGGAGTAGGTGGAGGAAAATTTTTAGGATATATGGTTAGCGAACGGGGAATCGAAGCTAACCCGGAGAAAATTCGAGCCATCATGGATCTGCGTTCTCCAGCCACGATCAAAGACGTCCAGAAGTTGACAGGGAAAATCACCTCCCTCGGAAGGTTTATCTCGCGGTCAGCTGACAAAAGTCTCCCTTTTTTCAGGATTCTGAGAAAACCCAAGAACTTCGAATGGAACGAGGAGTGTGAGAAGGCTTTGCAAGAGCTAAAGAAGTACCTGACGACCCCTCCCTTATTAGCAAACCCGAAGGAACACGAAGAACTATTCCTCTACCTGGGCGTATCAGAACATGCAGTCAGCTCGGTGTTGGTGAGAGAAGAAGGAGGTCAACAGAACCCCATCTACTACGTAAGCAAAATGCTCCAAGGGCCCGAATTGAGATATACGGAGATGGAGAAGTTGGCACTCGCGCTCGTGGTCACCGCTCGAAAGCTACGACCATACTTCCAATCGCATAAGGTGATCGTGCTAACGAACTACCCCTTGAAGCATATAATGTCGCGACCCGAAGCGTCAGGTCGGTTGGTCAAGTGGACGGTAGAGTTGGGGCAACATGACATAGAATATCGACCTAGGACGGCCCAAAAAGCGCAAGTACTAGCAGATTTTGTGACAGAGCTAGCAGTTGAACCCGATCTACCCAGAATGGTCGAGGAGCAAACCTCCAAATGGATGCTACACGTAGATGGAGCGTCGAACGCCAACAGTGGAGGGGCCGGAGTATGGACACAGGGGCCGAGGGGAGTCGAGATCGAAGCAGCCATTCGCCTGGCCTTCCCCGTGACCAACAATGAAGCCGAATACGAGGCGCTCGTACTGGGACTAGAGCTCGCGTTCCAGGCGGGCGCCCAAGATTTGGAGGTGTTCACGGACTCTCAGTTAATCGCTCTGCAGATTGAAGGGACGTATGAGACGAGAGAGAAAACCATGACAGCTTACAAGGAAAGCGCTCAGCAGTGGATGAAAAAATTTGACAAATGTTCGGTTTTACAGGTCCCAAGAGCAGAAAATGACAAGGCGTCTGGCCTTATCCAAGTTCGGGGCCGCCATGGATGGGATTGGAGATCGCAAGATCACGGCTCTGGTTCGAGCGTGACCAAGTATCGCAGACGGAAGGGAGGTCCAGACGGTCGCAGAACCTGAATCATGGAAGGACGAAATTGCCAAATATCTTAAAGACGGCACCCTGCCTCTTGACCCCATTGCCGCTAAGAGAGTCAAATTCAGAGCCACCCGATTCACTATGTTATCAGGACAGCTCTATAAGCGAACGGTGGACGGACCTCTCCTGAAGTGTTTAGATGAGGAGAGAGCTCTATATGTTATGCGAGAAATTCATGAAGGGAGCTGGTTTAGATGAGGAGAGAGCTCTATATGTTATGCGAGAAATTCATGAAGGGAGCTGTGGTAACCACTCTGGAAGCTGCAGGTCGAATTCGAACTTCAGGTTGTAAAGATGGTCGCCGAAAGTCAGTATGTGGGGCAGGAGAAACGTTTTGAATGCGGGAAGTATTTATACGCAAAGCCCCTCGGGATACGCGCCACAGATCAAACCGATAAGATGGAGACACGTGTCCGCAGCGACGATTCGACTTCCTCAAAGGCGCGAGCACGCACTTTGAGAAAGTGAGGGAGTAATGATGAGTACTCAAATATCATATCTGCAAAAGGACCAAAACACCCCTCATTAAGGGCATTACAGTCATTTCGCGATCAGGATCCGCGAATATTGTAACAGGCGGGTCGCGTGGGACCCGACCCGGATCGTGTACACTGACCAGAAACCCGGACAATCTCCACCGTTCGATCAGAACGCACACCAACGAGATAAGGCCACGTGGCCCAGTACTTACCGTACAACTGTGTATTATAAATAGACCCCGACACGCCATAAACGAGGTAACTGATACGCATTAATTGAGACCGAACTCCTAGATCGAACCAATTTCATTCGACCAAACTAACTTGAGCGTCGGAGGGTCATTGTCGGGGACGTGCCCGACGAGCTCACAGTTCGTGTTTTCATTCTCAGGGAACCCAAAATCTGGTCTTGGACGAAGAGGCGCTTCGAGTAGAGATCGCATATTTCGACCCGAATCACTATTGTTTAATGCTTTTGGATTGTTTTGTGTTCTAATTTGAATCCAATTCAAAATAGAACCAAAAGGAGAATATTTTTTGGAGAAAATGGAGAGAAAATTCGTGGCTTTTGTGGTGGTTATGATGGATTGTGTAGTTTTTGTCTATCACATGCAATTTAGTTTAAAATTCAATAACTATTAAGTTTGCCTCCAAGACAACCTATACAACCATATTTAAATAACCTCCAACCATGATGAAATAACTCCTCCACCATATTCATCCTGGTGAGGAGTTTCAACTTCTTCTTAACTTGCTCCAACGACCCTCAAATGGGCTTGAACTTAAAATATGCATCGGGCTCAATTTAATCAAATTAAATCAAGCCCAACCGAAGTCCATTGATTCATTTAATTCAATTAAATAAATCTATGCCCAAATACTAATTAATTGATTATATCAATTAATTAATCCAAACCCAATAAATTAATCCAATTAATTTAAAGGTGTTAAGCCCAAAAATTAATTAATCCAATTAATTAAATCTTGAGTCAACCATCAAATGGATTATTAAATAAATGATCCAATCATTTATATATATATATATATTCTCCTTGAATTAATTTATCCAATTAAATTAATTCATTTCTTCTTGAATTAATTCCAAATTAATTCCACCAATTCCACAGTAATTTTTATGTGACTTTTTAGGTTCACTCTCAACTAGACTTGGGTTTGTGTCAAACATAATGATTAATTAAGTCTTATTTAATTAATTTATTTCCAATTAACCATTAATCGGAAATTCCCGTCACATGAGTGGCCGTCTAGCAACGGTCCATGGCTAGACACTAGGTGAATGTTGGCGTAAATATTTAGGCTCCCGAGTACTATACGGGTACGATCCTTCCATCATCCGTCTCCCGATCTAAGTCTAGGGCATCGAATTAGGCATCATTCCCATCCTGGACTAGATACTATGCTCGATAACTCGAGATGCGTTTGCTCTATTGATTAACGTAGGAAACCATTCCTACTCAACCAATTGTTGTGGCCATAGACTCTAAGAGCACCAACCATCTCAAACCGCATAGGAGACTCAACTATCATATACTGATAGGTGACGGTTTCTATCTTGGAACACATCGTCCTCACTACATATTCTGATTGCACTGAACAAGACTTGTAATGACCACATCCAAGATAGGGTCGTCTTTCGTCAAATCCAAGATACAACTATCACATGCATGCGACTACCATGGTCCTCAAGTCTAAGGATTAATCCTGTACTATCGGAGCCAGGAAGATCTAGTCTTACCGACCAAGCCTCCAAGGCTTCCATATGACGACTTCCCACGAGTCAGTTCAGTTGGCTTGACAACTTTGTCAACCACCCATCCAATGAATGCAACCTTAGTGCAATGTCTCAATAGGACTCTCGATGCTCAGTCTCGAGGTCCTCGACTTGGAATGTTTCAAACCCAACCTTTAGAAGTTGGTTTCATGGCCACCATCCAATGCTCAACCCAACTACATAGGTTGTACAATTTGGTTTGTGGGCTTTGTTGTGATGTTAAGCCTATAAACATAATCAGTGAGCACAACAAATACAATTGCCAGATAATGAATACTCACTTTATTCATATACAATGTTACAATTATACCAAAATTGTCGGAACAGGTTACATAAAGGCCAATCCAATTAGCTTTTTGGTCACCTATTCTAATATCCCCTGCTTGGGGATCAACCCTATATTTATAAAGGGGGTGTCCCCCTTCGGTGGAAGTTAGTATGTGTGCCCTATTCTGGATGAAATGGATAAAAGTTATTGGGATAGGCCACAATCTGTTCTCGTCCATTATTGATCTCACTAGTATGAGTAAACTTCCACGTTGAAGGGATCCTTTATCGATTTAGGACCCTCTAATTTGCTGGGATTCCTTCTTATCCAGTATTTTGAGTTCTTGAGGGGGCCACCTTCGCGAAGGATCACGTGGTACGGCCCAAGAATGCGCGAGCAGAAGAGGTAGTGAAAAAACGTATATATATTAAAGATTAGAACAATGAATCTAAGGGGTGTACCTTTGGAGTTTCCAGAAATTCAGATGTAGAATCCCAATGCCTTCTTTGCTAGAAGAAAGCAGGAGAAAAGAACTCCAAGAAGTTAGAGAGAGAGGGACAATCGAGAGAGAGACTAGGGAAGGAAACTTATTTTTTTTGTGTATTGTTATTGTGTAATAATATTATTCCAAATAATATTATGTACAATGATACATATATGCCTTGTATAGATGTACATAAATATGTCTAGGTGTAGCACCCCCTTCGCTACAAGGGTTATATCTTCCCTAACGTCATACTTATAGTAATCCCTTTGTTCATAAATATAAATTTGCACATAATCAATTAATCAATTTGCATACGTAACCCCAACATGTCATAGCAAGTATTATCAACCTACAATATTATATATATATA
>NW_011628060.1:222764-400041 GCF_000512975.1 Sesamum indicum | reverse complement strand
GTATAGCGCGTGGACCTATTCTTCAACAGTCAGACACCTCAAAGTCTATTCCTGAAAGAAAATGTCAGCAGGGGAATGAGCCTGCCACTCAGTAAGCAAATAACCAGTCCTATCTATATATGCATGTCAACCATAGCCCAAACAAGATAAATAAGCAACACGAATGGAATACAATCAATTTAATTCCAACATAATCAACTTTATTACCCCACATGACTATCTCGTAATAAGACAACTAACCAAACTCCATTTTTCCTAGTTTGCTTACCAGAAGGTGATATTGTGTTTTTCCCACCAACTCAGTCTCACCGTTATATAAATTTAAGTGAATCCCCTTGACAGCCGGCTCATCAATCTCATTTCGCACATAGCTGTTTCATTTCGCACATAGCATTTTCTTTTCGCACATAGCATCGCATCAAAGCTCTTTTCATTGCGCACATAGCATTTTCTTTTCGCACATAGCACTTTCTTTTCGCACATAGCATTTTCAACACGTCAAGGGGTATTCACACCACAATTATATTCAATTTCCACCACTCCCTCATTTCCACATATCACCATTCTTGTAAGCAACTAGTAACGTAAAATAATATATCAACACATCAAACAACAAACATAATATTTCAACGTACTTAGTCATTCCATGAACACATTATCGTCAATCAAATTACATCATTCACCACTCATATATATTTTCAGATAAATCAAAGTCAGCATGAACCACAAAATCATATAACAGTAATACCACAAATAAAGAGGACATATATAGATAATACTAATTATTTACTTACCTCAACCTCACAACATTTCTTTCTACCCAATCGCTAATTGTCAGTCCTTTCACCTCACCCCCGTATCCTATAATGAGTTATACCACATACAGTTAATATATCGAGAATATCATAATTTCTTTGAAATACAATATTAAATATTATTCGTACAATTTTTAATAATTCTTTAATATTCCACTTCTATCGAAGTACAAATCTTCGTTTTTCGTCTTTATTAACATACCATTTATTAAATATAATTTTCAGAATATTTCTATGAATTTCCTATCAATTTCTCGCTATTATACACTTTAATTGAACAATAATACATAGGATTACATATTTAGTTAATCATTCCGATGGAATTGTACAGATTAGCTATAGTAATATTCAAATCTAATAAATTTAATAATCTAATTAACCAACGATATCATTTTTATATCCGCTTTGGTATTTAAGATTCTTTAATATTCCATTTCTATCGAAGTACAAATCTTCGTTTTTCCTCTTTATTAACATACCATTTATTAAATATAATTTTCAGAATATTTCTATGAATTTCCTATCAATTTCTCGCTATTATACACTTTAATTGAACAATAATACATAGGATTACATATTTAGTTAATCATTCCGATGGAATTGTACAGATTAGCTATAGTAATATTCAAATCTAATAAATTTAATAATCTAATTTACTAACGACATCATTTTTATATCCAATTCGATATTTAATTTGACACTATTTTAAATAGCCAAACTCGTAAAATACTCCGATTAAATAGTGCATCACTTAGTATAAACAACATTTAGTAAATGGACTAATTAAATAATATAATTATATAAATTAATAAAATTATAATTATAATTTCATGCCTCCGTTTTCTCGTTTGGCCGAAGGAAGAAATTGCAATTTAGAATGTGTGTTGTGTGTGTAATTGTGTATGTGTGTGTGAATGTATGTGTACAATCAACAAATTGAAAGAAAAGAAAGAGAGAGTGAGGCGGTGGGGTGGTGGCCCCCACCTCCCACTCTCAAGTCTCTCTCTCCTGCTATATGTATATATATATACTTATTATTTTTATATATAATATTATTATTTTATTTATTTAATTAAACTTTTCTCAAAATACCATTTACGTCCTTTCTAATTTTCTTAATTAGAATAAATTGTCCAAAAATATTATAACGAACTCCAATTCAATCCGTTCAAATTTTATTATATTCTAATTATAACCCATAATTTATGTACTAATTAACTAAGTTTCATAAAAATTTACCAATTAATCCGCCAATTATATATTATAATTTTGGGGCGTCACACTAGGTACATTTATTCTTCTACAAGGTAAGTCTTCTTAATTCCAAATCAAGAAGATGACTGAAATTGCACTTTCTAAATTTGCAATTTGCTAGCCAATAATTTTGTTCCATAGAATTTTCACATATGTGCTCAATTGGGGTATGTTGGCAGATTCTTATGACTAAAAATACAAGGCTCAATGAATTTTTAATTAAATCCAATTTCAATAAAAATCCAACCAATTTTAGATAATATGTATTTAATCTAAAGCCTACATTGCCTTCAGTAACTAATAAGGTCTAACTTATTAAATAATGAGGACATGCCCAATATAAATTAATCTCATTAATTTATCCTTGGGCCTTCCATCCAATGGATCTCTCATTTGGAAGTAATCCAATTACTTGGCACTTAAATCGAAATTAATTCCTTGTTCTTTCCCGAAGATTTGTATGTGACTCTGTAGGTTCACCTTTTAGCTAGACTTGGGTTAGCGTTCAATACTATTATTAATTAAATCTAACTTAATTAATAATTCTTAATTAACCTTTAATCAAGAAAGTCCGTGACCATGGGTGGCCATCTAGCAACGGTCCATAGCACTAGAGATTATGTGAATATACATGTGAACATTTAGGCTCTCGAGTCCATACGGGTATGGTCCTTCGTTCTACCGTCTCTTGGCCTTAGTCTAGGGCATGGAATTGGACACCAGTTTTCATACTAGACTATGCATTTATGCTTTAATACTTAGGACCGAGCTACGCTTAATTGATGTGTTGAAATCGATGACAAAAAAGCCAATTGGGATTGGCAGATTAGGGAATTGTTCAAGAAATCTTTATTTAAGTAATATTGTCTTGACGAATATGGAAAGTATTCATCTTTGGTGCATGTGTCTGTTGTGCTTACCAATTATGTTAAGCATTGCTTTGACGTCACAATAGAGGCCGACAGACCATTTAACAACCCATGTATTTGGGTTGCGCATTGGATGGCGGCTATGAAACCATCTTCTGAGGGTTGGTCTGAAACGTTCAAGTCGAGGACCTCGAGACTGGGCATCGAGAGTCCTACTGAGACTTGTACTAAGTATTGCATTCATTGGACGAGTGCGCATTTCATCGGTGATAGACGTTGGATATCTATGCAATTTCAAGGGATTAGTTGATAAGGTGGTTAACTGACTGAACTGATTCGCGGGGATCATCATTTGGAAGGCTTAAAGGCTTGGTTGGTATGAATCAAAACCCCGATCTCGATAGTACGGCAGTAGTCCTCAGACTTGAGGTATCACGACAACCACGTGCATATGATGATTGTATCTTGGATCTGCGCACGAGGTGATTGTGTCACAGACATGATCATCATAAGACTTGTCTAGTGCAGTTGGGGTATGTCGCAAGGATGATGAGTTCCAAGTAGAGGATCCTTCCCCTATCACTATGTGACAGAGGTATCTGCACTGGGAGATGCGCAGGCAGCGCGCGCTGCAAGGCTGACAGCCGACAGCTGGGCCGTTTTTGTGCCATTTTTTGAAAATTTGATTTTATGGATTTTTTTAATTATTTAGGATAAAATTGAATTTTTCTACAATTAAAATTTCATAATTAATTGGATTTATTTTGTGCATTGGATGCACATATTTTTCGATCATCCTTTTAACTGGAAATTTTAGGCTTGTGCTTTCTTCGTATAATTTATTTTCTGGTATTGGATATCATGGATTATAATATTACATGGGATGTAAATTGTGTAATGTATGGATGGATGATCATGGAGCCCACGACCTTTTGAATGTTTATGTTTATGGTTCGACTCATATGCCCTTGTAATATTTTCTTCTCTCTCCCTCTCGTTTTTAGTCTTGGAATAATAAGGCTTGCTATTGATAGGAACACCGAAGGAGTCCAATAAGCAAAAAAAAATCATGATCCAGTGGATCAAGATTAACCATTGGAAGTGGGCCAATGACAAGAGAAAGGTTGAAGAGAATGCAAGAAGTAATTCAAGCTCAATCCAACTTAGTCTTTGCTAATGGGATCAAGTCACAATCGGAGGCCCAATATGTGAGCTCAATTTTATTAATTCAAGCCCAATTAAGCCCACAATAGGAGCCCAACTTGTCCAAGTGCAGTCATGTGGTCAAAAGAGACCTTTCAACTACATTTAAAATGCATTTATACACCAATTTTCGGATTCACATGGTCATGCATGGGTTTTACTCATTTTTGACCAAGAATGCTTAGGTTTTAGTCATTTTTAACCAAGTATTGAATGTACATGGACCAAGGAGTCACTTTGGGATATGAAAGGTTAATTTAGAAGTGTTTTAGGCCTATAAAAGGCACATACCAACCATGCATGCGGGATACAATCGAATTATTCAAGAAGTGATCTAAGTTTATCAAATATTGAGTGTTCTCTTATTTTGGAGACTTATATACTTGTTTTAGCTTTGGTGAAACCTTTGCTTTGTCAATCTAGTCTATTAGATTGGTGATCCAAATTCACAAAGCCTCCAATTCGTGCTCGACTCAAGTGTGTTGTAGTGTAGTTTGGTTTACTCGTGCTCGTGGTTGGTTGAATGTTCTAAGTAGTAGGTCACGATCATATAACGTGGTTGGCTATTTATATTTCTCAGGTCACAGACCACTTCATCCATTTCTAACCTATGCCGTAAGGTCGGGCCACCCATGGTAGATACCATATCATGTGGTATCAAAGCCTAAGTTGATACGGTAGGCTTTCTTTATTTCGTTTGATTTACCTTGAATCTTTCGTCTACCACCACAATCTTCCGTACCCCCCCCCCCCTTTTTTCCCCCCCCCCCATTGTTATATAAAAACAAATGAAAAAAAAGAAAAAAAACAGCAAAAAGAAAAGCTAAAAAAAAAGGGAGAGCAACCAAAAAAAAAAGAAACAAAACAAAAAAAAATCATTCATCACTTTATTTTACTTCGCTATTATTTTTGTAAGTCAATTGATCTTCATTTCCCCAGTTGTATCGAACTTCTTTAGACCATTCTCTAGCTATGGGTGAGTGTGAAGCGTCCATACACACATACTTGGTTGAGTAAAGAATTGGCATTTGTTTTTGAATCACTAGATAAAGCATTGAGTTTCACAGGAGAATAGATTAGAGAGTGTTAAGTGAAGTGAGACTATCATTGAGGGCCAAAAGTGTGAGCCTATTAAGTGAGGAGTGAAACACGAGGGGAAAAATAAAGAGAGAAAAAAAGAGTGTGGCAAGAATTTGATGTGGTTCCTATAAAAAAAAATATTTTACTACATGGAAGAAAATAGAGATAAAGGAGTTAGAAAGTGATGTGATGACAACAACTCGGGACAAACGATGCAAGGTGGGTCGATGCATTCCATATGCAAGCCTTAGTGAGCCACTTTGAGAAGTTGCTTGACCGTAAACTAGAAGGACTTCATGAAAGATTGGATCAAGTAGAGTATCAAGTAGCCGGTCCAAGAGCTACAAATCAAAGACATGCTCTAAATCCACGTCCTCAAGCCCCTATTTATAATGGGTATTTGGAGGATCCAAGCGATGCAGAAGAATATGAGGACATTTGGCCAAGAGATAGACCGAGATGACCTAGAGAAGAAGACAATGGCCTAGGAGGAGTTAAGGTCGCCATTCCTTCATTTAAAAAGAGTGATCCCGAAGTGTATTTGGAGTGGGAGATGCGTGTCGAGCAAATCTTTTCACGCCACAACTACTCATAGAGTAAAAAGGTAAAATTCGCAGCCTTGAGTTTACTGATTATGCTCTTGTTTGGTGGGATCAGATGCAAAAGGAAGGGGTTAGGAATGGTGAACATCCCATAACAACATGGGAAGAGATTAGAGCAATCATTAGGAGAAGGTTTGTTCCATCCTATTATCGTCGTGAGCTTCACAACCATCTCCAACGTCTTACTCAAGGTTCTAAAAGTGTTGATGAGTACTACAAGGAGATGGAGATTTCCATGATTCGAACTAATATTATAGTGGACAATGAAGCAACTATGGCTCGTTTCTTGCATGGGCTCAATCGGGATATCGTTGATGTTGTGGAGATGCACCACTATGTGAACTTAAAGAGATGGTACACCAAGCCATCAAGGTGGAACAACAACTCAAGCGAAGAGGACTTCTAACTCGTCGGCATTCGGTCCATGGAAGAACAACCCCAAGAAAGACAACCCTTCTACATCAAGATTCAAGCAGGTAGATCCTAAACGTGGTGACAAAGTTGCTGCCAAAAAGGTACAACTCGAACCCAATTCTTCAAGAAATCGTGATATAAATTGTTTCAAGTGCCAAGAAGAGGACACATAGCAAGTGAGTGTCCTAACCGACGTACAATGATCTTCAACAATCATGGAGGGTTGGAAACCGAGGAAGAAATCACCGATAAAGAAGAGTCATCACAAGAAGATGGTGATGAAGAGTATGCCGAAGAAGGAGAATTGCTTGTTACTAGAAGAACGCTTAGTGCCCAGATGCTGGAGGAAGATAATTGCCAAAGATAAAACTTGTTCCATACATGCTGCCAAGTTCATGGAAAGGTATGTAGTATGATTATTGATGGTGGTAGTTGTTGCAATGTGGCAAGTACTGAATTAGTTCAAAAATTAAGTTTACATACTATCAATCACCACCGCCAACATAAGCTTCAATGGTTGAGTGAGTGTGGAGAGCTGAAGGTGACCAAGCAAGTAAAGGTATTGTTTTCAATTGGAAGATATAAGGATGAGGTTTTATGTGATGTTGTACAATGAAAGCATGCCACATACTGTTGGGAAGACCATGGCAGTTTGATAGGCATGTAAAACATGATGGATCCCAAAATCGTTACTCTTTTATGCTTCGAGGAGAATCAATAACTCTTAATTCGATGCTACCAAAACAGATTTTCCAAGATCAGATCTTCAGAGAAAAGAAAAGAGTGTGTGAGAAAAGGAAAAACAAAGGAAAAGAAGAAAGTGAAAATGAGAGTAAAAAAAGAATAAAAGATTCAAAAGAGGGAGAAAAAGAAAGCAAAGTTACGAGAGGAAAGAAAAGGAGATGGAAAAAGAAGAGAAAGAGAGTTTACTAGTTGCTAAGAAGAGTGAAATCAAGGAAGCTTTGTTTTCTCGACAAAATCTCATACTACTTGTGTACAAAGAGGCAATGTTGAATTCTAACGACCTAACCTCTTCTTTACCTAGTGTTGTTACATCTCTTTTTGCAGGATTATGAAGGTGTCTTTCCGGATGAGATGCCACCAGGTTTGCCACCCATTCGAGGGCTAGAACATCAAATTCACTTCATTCCGGGAGCATCCTTGCCAAACCGCCCAGCATACCGTACTAATCCTCAAGAGACCAAAGAGATTCATAGGCAAATCCAAGAATGGATGGCCAAAGGTTATGTGAGGGAGAGCCTTAGTCCTTGTGCAGTTCTGGTGTTGCTCGTGCCTAAGAAGGATGGCACATGGCGGATGTGTGTTGATTGTCGAGCCATTAACAATATAAAGATAAGATATCGCCACTCTATTCCTAGGATATGCTTGATGAGTTAAATGGTTCAACTATCTTTTCTAAAATTGATTTAAAAAGTGGTTATCATCAAATTAGAATAAAAGAAGGAGATGAGCGGAAAACCGCTTTCAAAACAAAGCATGGGCTTTATGAGTGGTTAGTTAAGCCATTTGGACTTAACAGTGAACCTAGCAAATTTATGAGATTGATGAATTTTTTTTTAGTGCATTTATAGGCAAATTTGTGGTAGTGTACTTTTATAACATCCTTGTTTATACTAGGACTTTGGAAGAGCATGTAACACATTTAAAACAAGTCCTAGAGGTTCTAAGAAAGGAAAGGTTGTTTGGAAACTTGAAAAAGTGTGACTTTTGCACTAACAAAGTTGTTTTCCTTGGTTTTGTTGTGAGTGGTGAAGGAACCACGGTTGATGAAGAAAAGGTCAAAGCTATTCGAGATTGGCCAACCCCCACCACTATTGGAGAAGTGAGGAGCTTTCACGGCCTTGAAAGCTTTTATAGACGATTTGTTAAGGACTTTAGCACCATGGCAGCCCCACTGAACGAGTTAACCAAAAAGAATGTTCCATTCAAGTGGGGAAACACACAAGAGAAAGCCTTCCAAGCTATAAAAGAGAAGCTTACCCATGCACCTTTTGTAGCCCTTCCCGACTTTGGTAAGACTTTTGAAATTAAATTTGATACAAGTGGGATTGGCATAGGAGGAGTTCTTATGCAAGGAGGTAGACCGGTTGCATATTTCAGTGAGAAACTAAGTGGGTTGACACTTAACTACCCTACATATGACAAGGAGCTTTATGCATTGGTTAGAGTATTGGAAACCTGGCAACATTATTTGTGAACAAAAGAGTTTGTAATATATTCTGATCATGAAGCAATCAAGTATATTAAAAGTCAAAGCAAGCTTAGCATCGACATGCAAAGTGGGTAGAGTTTATTGAATCATTTCCATATATGATCAAGCACATGAAAGCTAAGGAGAACATTGTTGCTGATACACTTTCAAGAAGATATGTTTTACTTTCAATAATGGATGCTAAAATTCTTGGTTTTGAGTTCATCAAAGATTTGTATACTGATGATGTTGATTTTGGTAAAGTGTTTGGAAATTGTAGCCAAGCGTTGGATGGGACAAATTCTATTTGCATGATGGATTTTTATTTTCAGTCAACCAGCTTTATGTTCCTAATTTCTGTTCGTTCATTATTGTTAAAGGAAGCACATTCTAGGGGTTTGATGGGTCATTTTGGTATTTCTAAGACTTTGGGGGTCTTGAGCGAACACCTTTATTGGCTAAAGATGCGTAGAGATGTTGAGAAGTTTGTGAGAAAATGCATAGTTTGTCATAAGGCAAAGTCAAAGTTTAATCTCCATGGATTGTACATGCCCCTCCCTATTCCTAGTTTACCTTGGGAAGATATTTCAATGAACTTTGCTTTGGGATAACCTAGGTCTAAGAGGGGGAGAGATTCTATTTTTGTTGTTGTAGATAGGTTTTCCACAATGGCACACTTTATAGCATGCCATAAAGTTGATGATGCCTCTAATATTGCTAATCTTTTCTTTTAGGAAATTGTGAGGCTTCATGGTATGCCAAGGACTATAGTGTCCGATCGAGATGCCAAGTTGCTTAGCTACTTTTGAAAAACTTTGTGGAGCAAACTTGGACCTAAATTGCTTTTCTCTACTACTTACCATCCCCAAACCGATGGGCAAACTGAGGTGGTCAATAGGACACTTTCGGCATTGTTGGGAACAAATGTGAAGAAGAACTTAAGAAGTTGGGAAAAGTGTCTACCACATATCGAGTTTGCTTACAATAGGGTTGTCCATTCCACTACTACGTTTTCACCCTTTCAAATTATTTATGGTTTTAATCCTCTTGCACCTATTGATTTAATGCTCTAGCCTTTGCAGGAGAGAGTAAATATCGATGGAAAGAAACGTGTTGAATTTGTCAAGCAAATCCATGAAAAGGTCAAAAGTAATATTGAGAGGAGGACTCAACAATACATAAATCGAGCGAACAAGGGAAGGAAACCAGTCATTTTTTGAACCGGGAGACTTAGTATGGTTGCATCTTAGAACAAAGAGGTTTCCGGACAAAAGGAAGTCCAAGCTCATGCCAAGAGGGGATGGACCATTCCAAGTCCTTGAAAGGATTAATGACAATTCTTACAAACTTGATTTACCTGGCCAGTATGGAGTAAGTGCTACTTTTAATGTTTATGATCTTTCTCCTTTTCATGATGCAGATAATGAAGAGTCGAGGATGACTCCTTTTCAAGAAGGGAATGATGATAGGAACACCAAGGGCGTCCAACAAGCAAAAGAAATTCAAGATCCAATGGATCAAGATTTAACCATTGGAAGTGGGGCAATGACAAGAGAAAGGTTGAAGAGAATGCAACAAGTAATTCAAGCCCAATCCAACTTAGTCTTTGCTAATGGGATCAAGTCACAATCGGAGGCCCAACATGTGAGCTTAATTTCATTAATTCAAGCCCAAGGAAGCCCACAATAGGAGCCCAACTCATCCAAGTGTAGCCATGTGGTCAAAGGAGACCTTTCAACTACATTCAAAGTGCATTTATACACCAATTTTCGGATTCACATGGTCATGCATGGGTTTTACTCGTTTTTGACCAAGAATTTGACCAAGTATTGAATGTACATCCACAAAGGAGTCACTTTGGGATATGAAAGGTTAATTTAGAAGTGTTTTAGACCTATAAATGGCACATATCAGTCATGCATGCGGGATACAAATGAATTATTCAAGAAGTGATCTAAGTTTATAAAATATTAAGTGTTCTCTTATTTTGGGGAGTTATATACGTATTATAGTTTTGGTGAAACCTTTGCTTTGTCAATCTAGTCTATTAGATTGGTGATTCAAATTCACAAAGCCTCCAATTCGTGCTCGAATAAGTGTGTCGTTGTGTGGATTGGTTTACTCGTGCTCGTGGTTGGTTGAATGTTCTAAGTAGTAGGTCACGTTCATATAACGTGGTTGACTATTTACATTCCTCAGGTTAGGACCACTTTATCCATTTCTAGCCTATGCCGTAAAGATCGGGCCACCCATGGTCGAAACCATATCAGCTATCTCCCTCATTATTTGAAAGCATTGAAAAATGTGAGTGGATCGGCCCAGGAATGCGCAAGCAGAAGCGGTAAATAAAAATTCGTAAATGAAAAATCGAATATAATACAACAATGATTCCAAGGGGTGTACCCTTGGAGTTTCCAGACGTTTGGTATAGTTAATAAAATAAACAATAAACTAAAACGGGGCTTATGGTAAAATTAAAAGCTAGAAGTGCAAGATACATAAATTAAGAATTACCCTTTTGTTTGATTTACTTCGAACCTCCTTTTGTTGATTCATTCATGTGAGACTCCATGTAGAAGTCATCTAAAGACACATCCACAGCATATCAGAATATGGGATCTGTTAATTCCCTTTGCTAGAAGAGAATAAGGGAGAAGAAACAGACAAAGTGTTTAGGAGAGGAGGGGCAACCGATTTGGAGTATTCTAGGGTAGGAATAATTTTTGTGTTCTGTAATATTATTAGTTATTCTAAAGAACTAATATATACCCTGTATGGATGTACTAGAATGTGTCTAGATTCATTCCACAATCCATAAGGTAATATATTCTTTATTCCAAATAAAGAATGACTAATACAACACTTTTAAAAAAGTGAGAATTGCTAGTCAATTATTTCGTTTTCTAGAATTATCCAATGAGTTTTAATTAGGGTGCATGACCGATTTTATTGAGACAAAATACAAGATCCAAATAATTTTAATTAAATTTAATTTAATTAAAATTCACCTAATTAAGCCCATCATATATTTAATTCAATTAAATACATGAGCGCAATAAGCCTTTATTTATTAATAAGTCCAACTTATTAAATAATAAGGGCAAGCCTAATATAAATGAATCCTATTCATCCTTGTGCTCCTCCATCCAATGGATCCCTCTCATTTTTAAGTAATTTAATTACTTATGGAATTAATTTCTAATTAATCCCTTGTCACTTCTCGGTGATTTATGTGTGACTCTTTAGGTTCACCTTTCAACTATACTTGGGCTAATTCAAACACTATTATTAATTAAATTTAATTTAATTAATAACTCTCGATCAACCCTTGATTAAGAAAGCCTGTTACTATGGGTGGCCATCTAGCAACGGTCCATGGCACTAGTGACTAGGCGAATATCCATGTGAAGTTTTAAGCTCTCGAACCATACGGTATGGTCTTTCCGTCTACCATCTCTTAGCCTTAGTTTAGGGCATGAAATTGGGTGTCGGCTCCCATCTTGGACTAGGCATCTATGTTTAATATTTGAGATCGCGTTACGCCAAATTGCTCCACATAGAAACCTCTTTTCCTATTCAACCAATGACTGTGGCCACAGGTTTATAAAGCGTGAACGCATCTCCAAGTGCATAGGAGAACCTCTGTTACGTATTGACAGGAGATGGATCATCTTCTTGAAACTCACCATCCTTGCTACATGCTTTGACTACACTGGACAAGGCTTATGATGACCATGTCTGAGACACGATCGCCTCTCGCACAAATCCAAGATACAGTCATCGTACGCACATGACTGTCGTGATTCCTCAAGTTTGACAACTACTCACGTACTATCGGAGCTAGAGATTTGAGTCACACCGACCAAACCTCCAAGGCTTCCATATGGGAATCCTCGCGAGTTAGTTCAGTCCATTCAACACCTTACCAATCGACTCGCTAAGATCGCATAGATGTCCCACGTTTGTCGCCGATGAAATACAGCACTCATCAAATGAATGTGACTCTTAGTGCAAGCATCCATAGGACACTCGATGTCCATTCTCGAGGTCCTTGACTTGGAATATTTCAGACCCAACCCTTGGTAGTTGATTTCATGATTGCCATCTAATGCATAGTCTAATTGTTGAAGGTTGTTAATGTGGTGTATGGGCTTGGTTGTGATGTTTAAAAGAAATATAGACATATATAATGAGCACAATAAATAAAATACCAATAGCGAATACTAATTTTATTCACTAAATAATATTATATAGCATCGAGTTATTGTCATAATAGATTACAAGTAAGCTAATCTAATTGGCTTTCAGGTCATCTATTCTAACATTATGTATTCCTCCGACTTCTAATCAGGGTTTCTTTTAGTTGTAATAAGAGTAATATAAGATTTTTTTGGTGAGGATTTTTGTCAGTTCCAATGGAGAAGAAGGTCCACGGAGGAAGAGACCCACAGAGAAGGAGGCCCACGGAGGAGTTACAAGGCCCATCTATATGTAGATGGGTAAATTACTTCTGTAATAGCATAAGGCCACCTTAGACTGACCACAAACTCACTGCGGGCTTAGTGAGTTATATAGGTTAGGCTCGTGATCATCCCACAGGGGTATGCTTAATTAGTTTGCATGCGATGCATTTAAATATTTTATATATGTGCATGCAAACATTAATGTAATTAAGTCTCGGTCAACACTCAAATTTAACTCTCACTTGGTTGGACCAAGTTAAAATTTTAGTGCCCAAAATAGACTTTGATCAAAATCGTTTATCTTTCCAAGGTTTCCATCCACAATAATGTGGTGACAAAGCTGCCACTACCAATTGTGGTATCACTAATCGTGGCACATTCGGAATAGAGTCAAGTTGCACCAATATTGTGAACAAAAAAGAAACACGCTCACTGTTTTCTTGTCTCACGAGTAGTCGAGAGCGACAATTGAGATGTAATATGGTTGATGGGTTGAGCCAGACACTTAGTAAATATTAAGCCCATAATGGACTTGGATTTAAATGACATTTCAATTCCATCCATAACAATATCATAAGAAAGCTACCGCTATCTAAATGTGATCTCACGAGTCGTGGCACATTTTGAATAGAAGGCAAGTTGCATTATTGTTAAGAACAAAGGAACACACTCATTGTTTTCTATCTCACGAGTTGTTGGGGGCGACAATTGAGGTGTGATTTAGTTGATGGGTCGGGCCTAGCACAAAGTAGCATGATTCGCTTGAGTTTTGGTGATCATGTGAAGAGATGAGGCAAAACATCTTGGGGATCTCATGGAATGAGAATGGCATTAGTTGCCTCCCACAAGGCTTTTTCATGTGAATCGTAAAAGCGGGGCATGGTAAGTTGTTCTTGTTGATCCCAAGCCCACTATGAAATGGTTTTCCAAAACCCCACTTGAGAGTGGTGGGATTTTGTAGAAATAGTGGGAGGGATTAATGACTAAAAAACCAAATCGTAACTGAAATACAATATTACTATAATCTACTTAATTTTTCTACTTTATGTTATGAACAAATGTCTAAGATCCGGTTTTCCATTTTTTTAATTTTTGAGATTTATTACATGGAACACGTTAATCAATAAATTGATTACGAAATTGGAGGATTGTCCTCGATTTTCAAACCTGGCTTATGTCATGGATAAGCCACTTCCATCGAACTTGTAAAATGAGTCCTTCCTTAAAGAACATTTGACGTTTGGGATTAAGGCATTACGACAATCACAAGGTCCGCAGCGTCATGACTGCTTCCATCATCCATGAGTTGTATGATAGGTTGGACGTTATTGGCTCAATGATGTTCCACATAAATCAAATTTATGTGGCACTGAAACGGTATATTGGATATGCCATGATCGGACATATTTTTTAAAATCAAGATGGCTGAGGGTCATCTGTACATAAACATTGGGTTAAGCTATTATCCCTTGTGGAGAAGCTCGATGACCTCAATATTGATCTTGAAATGTGATGTACATTGACGTAATCCTTCAGTCCCTTTATCCCTCCGTCATCCTATTTATCATGAACTCTAAATGGGTTTGAGAAGACCATTCATGTGTAGATAAAAATTGTTGGACCAATACGAGGTAACGATTGAAAAATCTTCGCCTTCAATATTGGACTTGGAGGCTTCGACCTCAAGAGTGAAAGGCAGGGGTGCCGGACGCCTAATCAGAAAGAAGGATGAAGTAAAGTCAGCTACTGGAAGCGTTTTGAGCGCTTCTATCTCCTTGATGAGAGAGGGTAAAAGGGAAATGGGAAAATACTTAGGCAGTCAACATTTGTATATGATGTTTGCATAAATTGTTAAGGGGATTGGGAGGAGTATCTTCAACTCCTGTCCACCCAAGCTATGGTATTTGTTTAGCAAATATGATTACTGTTTCTATTCACAAGTATTGGACACTTGAAGCGCATTTCTACAAATAGTTTGCAAAAATAAAAAGGAATAGAACGCTAGGACATCTTGTCTTAAAGCTAGGCGATGGCTAGGCCATTACTATAAAAGCTATAAGACTTAGTAAACTTGGCCATTAATATTCATGTTAAAAGAGTATACAATCATGTAACCCAGCATGACCAAGTTTTCTTTAGTCAATTATTCGACAAATTAGACTACAAACCTGATCAATAAAAGATTCTTTTATTTGACAATTGTGACGTCCGTAGAATTTTTCACGTAATTGGGACACTAATTGGTAATTATTAAAAATTTAAATTTAATTAGTAAATAAATTATAGATTGAATTTGGAATATAATAACACTTGAACGGATTTAAATTGGAGTTCGTTGTAATATTGGGGGTAAATTATAGTAATTAAGAAAATTAAAAAGGATGTAATTGGTATTTTAAGAAAAGTTTAATTAAATATATAAAATGATAATAATATTTCATATATATTAGTAATATATATATATATATATATACAAATGAGGGGGATATTGATTGAGGCGGTGGGGCCTCTTTTTCCACTTTTCCTCATTTTAAAACACATACACACTCACAAAACACACACAGCAATGCACACACACACACCTTTATAGAAATTGCAATTTTCTCTCGGACAACAGGAAAAAAAACAGAGGTAAGAAATTGCATTTTAATTTTTATTAATTCATATAATTATATTATTCAATTAGTTCATTTATTAAATGTTGATTATATTGAGCGGTGAACTATTTAATAGGAGTATTTTATGATTTTGGCTATTTAAATTAGTGTCAAATTAAATATCACAATTGTTATTAAAATGATATAGTTGGGCAATTAAATTATTTGATTTGTTAGATTTAATTATCCTTATATTTAATTTACACAATTCCATCGGAATGAGTAACCAAATATGTAATTCTATGTATTATTGCTTAATTAAATTATATAACAACGATAAATTGGTAGAAAATTCATAGAAATGATTTGAAAATTATATTTAACAAATATTATGTTATTAAAGAGGAACAATGATAATTTAACGATAATATAACTTACGAATGTTATTAAAAACGATAGTTATAAATATATATGGGGTTTGATTAAATGAATTCTTATGAATTAGTTGATAAATTAAATATATGTTTGACAAGCTTAGAAAATGTAGTTATTTATAAGAAAGTGGAACAGGGGTTTGGACTTTAATATAAATAGAATATTAAAAGATTTGTGGAAAATGTACGAAGATTATATAATATTTTATTTAGAGTTTATGATATTCTATAAATATATTGATTATACGTATTATAATTTATTATAGGACGTGACGACAAGGTAGAGGGTTGAGCAGTCCCTCGTAAAACAGAAGCATTTTGGGATATAAGGTAAGTATAGCTAATTGGATTTATATATATCTATATGTGTATTATTGTATATATTATGTATATTGGTTTCTTGGATGCGAACGTGGATTTGGCTTTATATTATTATGTGTGGCTTTCGTATATTGATTGTTTATATAATTAGTTGTGGATTATTTGCTAGATTATCATAATATTGGTGAAATTGTTACTATGTGATATGTAATGGTAATGTAGATATATGCGGGATATGATTATGTGATAATGATATAATTGATTGTTGATGAAATCAAATTGGGAGTTGTTATTGAAAAAGTGATTATCATAAAGAATAGAATGACGATTGTGAGTTGAAATAAAAGATGATGCTTACCTAGTTGGGAACACAGTCAAGGTTTATGAAAACGTGATTGATGATAATGTGATTGACAATGAGATATGAAAAATATACGATTTGAGCTAGGTACCATGGCGCGTAGGGTACCGGGGTATTCCGGGGCAGTAGGGAATATCCTGTTCTGTTAGCTACACACTGGGGTGGTGTGGGGGTACCATATTTTTTGTGATGTCCTGTGCTATATTGCTACACAGTTGGAGTAAAAGAGTGTGGGGATATCATACAACGGGTATCCTGTGCTGTATATGATATGATGATGGCCGGCGAAATCATTGACTGATGTATACCAATTAGAGTAAGTGGGGCCCTTAAATAATAAACGATAATGTCGCATATTGTCATAGATTGTTAGAGTAAGTGGGGCCCTTAAATAATAAACGATAATGTCGCATATTGTGTCATAGATTGATTCATAATTGTGAGTAGGTATTACTGCTTATATTTGATGTTGCTATTGATAATGACTGTTAGTCAATGTGACTGCATGTACGTGAAATTGTTGCATGTGTATATATATAAACTGATCAGCTATACTTATTGAGTAGGCATCTCACTCCTTGCCACGTACTTTTCAGGAGATAGGTCACACTGAATAGTCACATTGGACTTTGAGCTGTGCCGTCGTCTTTATTAGGTGGGTCAGCCGTGACTTCTAAAACTATAGATTTTGATTGTGGGTTGTTAAATATTCTGGTCTTTTATCGGGATTTGTATTTAAAGTTGTGGTATGATTTTCTTGAGGTTATGTACACGAGGACATCTAGTGGGGGTAAATATGAACTTTCGGTGATATCTAATACCTTTTGTGATATATATATTGCTGATAAATTAGAATTTATTTTACGAGTTGAAAGAGAATTACTTATAGAATGAGTTCTGATTAAAGAAAGGATAATATAGTAATAATTAGATGTAGCGAGTAGAGAGTGCTACAACAATGAGTCTGCTGATGTATATATTGTCATACTCCATAATTGGATTATGTACGCTCAAAACAAATGACTAAATGGATAGTCAAGAACAAAAAAAAAACAAAAAAAAAACTTACGAAGAGTAGCATGCATAAGCTAGGCCATATCCCTCTAGTTAGGATAAGTAGGCTAGTAGATTTAAAGAATCTAGCAATAGATAATTTGAATTTACTAACTTATGAATCATTCCTGAGAAGGAAGAAAACCGTTGTGTAATAAAGAAATGCTTGTCAAACGATTTGTTGGATTGGATCCAAATAGACATCTGTAGGTCACTTAATACACAAAGTCCAGTAGAGGGTTCATAAGTCTTAGGACTCCTGAAAATTCGAGAATTGGAGTTGAGGTGGAGAACTAAACTTGTCGCGGAGTCAAAACCCTCGATCGGATTGAGGTGGTGTGTATTTAGTGGGAGTTCTTGAAATATCCAAATGAGAATGAGATTCTCATTCAGTGAAATTCTTCCTATAGAAACGATGTTGAACTGTCTCTGGTGAGGAAGAAATCGAACCTTGATTGGATATGGTTCGATCGATATTTCACTGAATTACTTGGCCCATCTGAATGTGGCCTTCCGAAAATCGTCAAGTTGAAAAACACGACACTTTCTTAAAGTCATGATCCAGATGCCATTTTTATATGGATTGGCAAGCTTGTATCCTACAAAAGGTCTTAAGTATCAAGAATGGTCTTGCATACGTTAAGGGACTAATGGAAGGCAAATTAGACACAAAGTCTGATTTATACAAGATTCATTATTAAATAATGCAAACATCATTTGTAATCAAAACTTCACTGATTTAAGTTCTCCAAAAGATGATCAGAAAGCTCTAGTTACTTGAAAGGTACGAATTTCTAAGAATAACTGAATAAGGAGAAAGGGGTCGATCTTGATAAATGGCTTGGAGCTATAATATCTGTCGTGGAGCTCAAATTAGGTTTAAATGTCCTACATCTAGAAAACTTGTTTTGATAAGATCATAAGGTACATGACTTGGTCAAGAATAAGGTGGAAGGTCACTGGGAGTTTAATTATAGTCCTGGTGTTTTAGGTGTTAAAATATCTTCATCATTTGGAATAACAGAAAGATGTTGTAGAACACTAAAATACGAATATTGTTCATATATAAATTCTCCATTTAGGAATTGAATTTCCATCTAGGGATAAGCTGTCCAAGATTCAGTCGTGGTGGGCTAATTAGGAGTTTAGATGTTTCACATCTACTACGTCTTTGTTGTAAGCAGCATGGGGAATGTTGTTCGGTGCACCAAACACGATGTTGCTTATGCTTTTTAAGCATAACAATGGATATCGAGTGTTCACCGACAAGACTACAGACAACTGTTGAAGGGATATCTTTAATACCTGAATAAGGATTAAAGAAGAGCTCTTGACGTGTATTAATGGAGAGTTGATTCTGAAAAGCTATAGCAATAGTAGCTTCCAACATCATATGAATAATGTTTAAATCTCAAAACAAGCATACATTTAAGCTTTAATGATGATGTGGTAATTTGGAAAGATTCCAAGTGGAATACCACAAGGAACTTCATCATGAAAATTGAATGTATGGCAACTTTAAAAGTTGTATCGGAAAGTGGCTAGGACTAAAAAGTTACACCTAATTGTTGGGTGTGCTACCTCGCATAGTCATACTAGGGGTCACCTTGGAGGATGACAATTAGGCCATGGCACAAGGTAAAAGGCCCGAGATCTCATCACAAGTCCAAGAAAAAATCTTAGACACAATCATCTGCTTGGAGCGATGATAGGAAGATGTGCGGTTAGACCCCAGAGCATCGACAGAAACTACGGTAGACCCATAAAACCTAGCCGGTATCTCACATTGCTCATAATAAGATTAGTCTGAAAAATATGGGTAATTGACTTTAAGGCTAAGTGGGAGATTGTTGGGATTGATGACTAAAAAGTCAATTGGGATGGGCGGTTTTGAAAATCGTTCAAGCAATCTTTATTTAAGTAATATTGTCCCGACAAATATGGTAAGTATTTATCTTTGGTCCATGTGTCTATTATGCTTACCAATTACGTTAAGCACTGCTTTGACGTCAGAACAGATGTCCATAGACCATTTAATAACCCATGTAGTTGTGTTGTGCATTGAATGGCGGCTATGAAACCAACTTCTGAGGGCTGATCCGAAACATTCCAAGTTGAGAACCTCGAGACTGAGCATCGAGAGTCCTACTAAGACTTACATTGAGTATTGCGTTCATTGGATGAGTTCCGCGTTTCATCGACGATAGATGTTGGACGTCTATGCAAATTTCAGTAGGTTAGTTGACAAGGTGGTCAACTGACTCAACTGACTTGTGGAGATTGTCATATGCAATCCTTGAAGGCTTGGTTGGTATGACTCAAATCCCCGTCTTAGATAGTACGGGAATAGTACTTAGAATTTAGGAATCACCGTAGTCACGTTGATGACTGTAATTTGGATCTGGGGAGAGATGAATGTGTCTTCGATGTGGTTCTTATAAGTCTTATCCAATGTAGTCGTATTATGTATTGAGGACGGTGAATTTCAAAATAGAGTCCATCCCGTATCAGTATACGATGAGTAGATCTTCTTTGCGCTCTGAGATGGTTTAGACTCTCTAAGTTTATGGCATAGCTATTGGTCAAATAGGAAATGATTTTCTTTGTCGATAAATAGAGTACACGCATCTCAAGTATTTAGCATAGTTATCTGGTCTAGGATAGGAACCCACGCCCAATTCCATACCCTAGACTAAGGCCGGGACATGGTTGACGAAAGGACCATACATGTATGGAACTTGAGCGCCTAAATATTCACGCCAACATTCACCTAGTCTCTAGTGTCATGGACCGTTGCTAGATGATCACCCATGGTGATGAGCATTTCCGATTAATGGTTAATTAGAAAAATTGATTAGATTAGATTTAATTAAATATTTGTATTGGACATGATGCCCAAGTCTAATTGAGGGTGAATCTAAAGAGTTACACACAAATCACTATGGAATTGGTGGAATTAATTTAGAATTAATTCAATAAGAAACGAAATAATTTAATTAGATTAAATTAATTCAAGAAGAATATACAAATGATGGGATCATTTATTTAATAATCCATTTGATGGATGGCTCAAGAATTAATTAATTAGAGTAATTAATTTTGGGTTTAATACCTTTAAATTAATTAGATTAATTTGATAGGTTTTGCTTAACTAATTGATTGGATCAATTAATTGGTGTTTGGGCTTAGATTTATTTAATTGGATTAAATGAATTTTTAAACTTTGTTGGGCTAAAATTAATTTTAATTACTTATTGTCCAATAGATTTTGGTTGTGCTTGATTTAATTTGATTAAATTAAGCCAGGTGCATACTTGAAGTCCATGCCCATTTGAGGGAGGTTGGGCCAAGTAAAGAAGGAGTTGAAACTCCTCACCATGATGAATATGATGGAGTGGCTATTTTATCATGGTTGGGGATTATATGCATGTGTGTGTATAGGTTGCCTTGGAGGCAAACTTGGTATTTATTGAATTTTGAATTCAATTGTATGTAATATACAAAACTATACACATATCATGCATAACCACAACATGAGCCACGAAATTTGCTCCTTCTATCTCTAAAAAATATTCTCCTTTTTGTTCTGTATTGAATTGATTCAAGTTACAACATAAAACAATCCAAAAGTAGTAAACAATAGTGTTAGTTTGGAGTTGTTGCTCTTGTTCTTTGTTTTATCTAGAAATAGAAAAAGAACTACATCTACTCCATTTTGTGGTGTGGACAACTTAGAGGAATTCTAGTTTGAATTCTCAAATGAACAGAACGGGAGAACATAGAGGGAAAATGCACATTTCTGCTCAATTACGGAAACAAAAAGGTAAAGTTTCATGTTTTGTCTCTATGCTTTTTGTTTCATCCTCTAGCCGCTTGTCTAGCATGTTTATATGTTTATTATTATGCTTTTGGAAAACACTGAACGCCCTAAAATTTCAAAGAGCATTTTAATTTTTTATTTCACACTTCCACCGTGTTCCTGGCCATACCATTTCTTTTAGTGGTATCAGAGCCAAGTTCGGTGTTGTGGCTTTAGGACTTTGAGCATGAACAACTTGTGTAATTTGCTTTTGTAAAACATGTTTTATCGCTTTGAAGCATGGTTATATATTTAGAAAATATGTATTAGTTTTATTTTTAAATAATGGATATCTATGCATTTTTTGAAAATTGAATTTTCTATAAATGCATGGCTTTATTTCAGTTTTTTAATTGCAGAAATTCAGAACAAAATTCAAAAACAAAGCAATACGACCGTTGTTGTCTTACCGGCTAGTCACTAGCCAACAGCTGCCTGCGCGCGCCCGGCCGCGATCCCGCTGGCGGCCTACACGCGAGTGCCACGCACGCGTGGCAGGTAGGAGCGCCTACGCGCGCGCTACCGGCCATCTGTTGTTCCGAATAGTTGGACCGTTTTGTGCCCTTTTTTCTGAAAAATTGGATTTTACTGATTTCTGCAATTTTTCTGAAATTATTAATTTTTGCTAATTTTAATTTTAGTTAAATTAGATTTTTCTATAATTAGGTTGTGCCGTAAAATTAATTTGAAAATCCAAACCAACAAAACATACAAAAAAAAATGTACATTGAATGAATGGTTGATATTCACTTTTTAATTGCATTATTAGTATCATATTTTCTGCATTTAATTATATTTTTGGTGTTTGATATTGAATATCTATTGTTAAATACATGGATTGCATTTAGTTGTTTAAGATGTTTATATTTGATTCAAATGTGTCAATTATTGTTTATTGTATAAACAATTGGGAGGATCACTAAGCCCATTGACCAAATGCATGGTTTAATTTGATGTTGGGTGAGACCTGCGTGCCTCTTTGTTTTAATTCCTTCTTTTTTTTATTTAGCCTTGAAATAATAAGGCTTGCTTTCTCCCTCCTTTTGTACTCCCCCAAACTTTTGATTAGAATTTTCAATTTCAGTTGTAATGAGTGTAGTTAGGATTGTGAGGTTTCATTTATTATAATAAATGTAATCTTCCAAGAAGAAGAAGGTCTATGCCCATTAGACGGAGCTCACGATGGAAGAGGAACAAAGAGGAAGGCCCATTACAATGATAATGGTTACAATTTTGTAATAGTTAGGCCACACCCTAGATTGACCATATACTCATTACGGGCTGAGTGGGTCACTTAGAATTGGACTTGTGATCATCCAATAAAGGCGTGCTAGGGTTATTTTTGCATGTAGTATATGTTTTAATATTTGAAGTATGATGTGTTTGGAATACATCTGTTTATACTCAATGATTAAAACTAATGCATGCAAAAATCTTATAAAGATGAGGTCTTAGTTACAACAAACTTAACTCCCACGTGGATGGTCCAAGTTAGATATTAGGCCTAGAATGGATTAAAATTCAAATGGTTTAATTAAATCCAAGCCTTCCATCCACAACAATGTGGTATGGATGCCACTTTCACCTGTTCGTGGTCTCACGAGTCGTGGCACGTTTTCAATGGAAAAAAGCTACACTATTGTTGTGAACGAATGGAATATACTCCTGTTTTCCTGTCTCACAAGTCGTGGGGGCCGACAGTTGAGATATTCATTTGGTTGATGGGTCCGACCTAAAGCTGAGTAGCGTAATTCACTTGGAGTCCTCGGATCACGTGAAGAGGCACGACAAAATAAGTTGGGGATCTCATTTGATGAGAATGATATAGGTTACCTCTCATACAGCCTTTTTCCATATGAATCGTAAAAGCGGGGCTGGAGAATTGCATTTGTGGACTCCAAGCCCAATAGGAAATGGTTTCCCGAAAACTCCACTTGAGAGTGGCGGGCTTTTAGACAAATAGTGAGACGGGTTAATGACTGAGACCTAGTCTTAAACTTAAGATATCTAATATTACAATAATATACTAAATTTCTATTTACATTTGATGTATCTGTCTAAGAATCCACCCACTGCAATTCTTGAGACTAATAAATTTCACGGAACAAACTAAAATAATTGGTTGTGAATCAGACTTATGTTCTGGATAGGTCTCTTCATCGGGCCTTGTCGGAAGTCCACAATAGAATAACATTTGATGTACGAGAAGTATCGTGCTGGCATTAATGACCAATGACATCTAGAAGCAGTACAATAGATATGATGATGTCCAATCAATATGCTCTGCATGAGCCAGCTTTATGTGGTTCTGGACCGACAAATTAGACATGCTGTGACAAAAGCATTTTTTGGTGCCAAGATGATTGAAGGGTCTTTTGTACAGGAGCATGGGGTTAAGATGCTAGCCCTTTTGGAGAAGCTCAAGGACCTCAAGGCTGATCTTGAAAAAGTGACGTACATTGATGTCATCCTTTAGTCTTTTCCTCCCCCTTTTGACTCATTATTATGAACTATAACTTGAATGGGCTACATAAAGATTTTCATGAGTTGATAAACATGTTGGTCCAGTATAAGGCAACAATTGAAAAGTCTGCATCGTTGGCATTGGGTAAGGGAGGCTTCGACCTCAGAAGCGAAAGGCAAAGGGGCCGGACGCTAAAGGAGAAAGAGGGTAAGACAGAATCAGCTACTGCAAGTGCTCAGAGCTCTCCTGTTGCCTAGCTGGGCATGGGCAAAGGGAAGAGGAAGGTGGTTCGACAGTCATGGATTCCAAAAGATGTTTGAATTAATTTCCATGAAAACGGGCAATAGAAGAGGGAGTGTCCCAAAGTCCTCTATAATCAAGGAATAATTTGTAATTGACCCTTAACATGACTACTACTATACTTCTTGAGTATTGGATACCAACTGTAAAGCTCAAATCTGCAAATGGTGGAAAGGAGTAGAAGGCTGAGACAAAAAGTCCTAAAACTTAACAATAGCAGGGTTGTTGCTATTGTGATTAAAGGACTAGGTAGGCTTAGCTATTAGTGATCATGTTAGGATAAAGTTGATAGGATATAATTCTGTAACTTAGCATGATCAAATTATATATTTCTATTATTGGACAATTTAGATTACATGATTTTGATAAATGATGGTTATTCATTTTATAAAGAACGGTTATTCTTGTCTGCTCGGTTATTTACGTAATTATTTCAATACTATCTCATAATTGGATTATAATTGCTCAAAACAAATGGTAAAAATGGATAATCAAGATAAACTCAAAGACCTGGCATGCGAAGGTAGGTCACATTTCTCTTGTTAAGATAAGGAAGATGGTGAATTCAGCGAGTGTAGAAATAGACAAATTGAGTCTACAAGCTTGCAAGTCCTTCCTGATCAAGATGACTACCAAGAAGCACTTTATAGGATGAAATGTGTTTGCCAATCGTCTATTGGATTAGACATCTATAATCATTGAATACACAGAGCCAGAAGGGGGTTCACAAGTCTAAAGACCTTTGGAAGGTTCGGAGAATTAGACTTGAAGTGGACAATCAAACTGATTGCAAAATTAAATCCTTTGATTGGACAGAGTTAGAGTGTATTTAGTTGGGGTTCTTAAAGTATCTGACGAGAATGAAATTCTCACTCACTGGAGTTCTTATTTGGAGTGCTACAATTGAACTGTGTCTCTGGTAAATGAGGGATCGAACCTTGTTGGACTTTGTCCAATTGTTCTTTCATTGAACTACTTTGGGCCATATGGCATGGCAAACCTATTTCCACAATGTACTTTTGTATATGGGATGGTCCTGCATACATTAAGAGACTAGTGGGAGACAAACTAGGTTTATACAGGCTCATTTGTTATCCTAAGGGAAATTGAATTTCATTGGATAATCGACGTGAGGAGCTCTCCTTGAGGAATCAAGTGGAGAGATACCTCAGTTAAATGTATCAAACATCATTTGTAATCGAATTCTCCCACTAACTCGCTATATTCCAGCCTCTTGAGGTCGAGACTCAGGTCGAGAATGAGTAGGAAGGTTAGTGGGAGCTCAGTTGTATTCCTAGTGTTTTAAGTGTAAACGTCTTACTTAATTGATGATGTGAAGATGTTGGGAAACACTGAAGTACAAACATTATTGACGCAATTTACCATGAAGGAATTGGATTCTTTCCCTTATCATATGATTAAGTTGTTCAAGACTCAAGCTTTGTGGACTGATGAGGAGCTTAGAAAGATGTTTGACGTCACATAAGCCTTTTACTGTTGACAACATGGGTATGTGGTCCGATGCACTAGGCCGAATGTTGTCTGTGCTTTAACAATAGATATCGGGAGTAAATCGAGAAGGCATATCAGTCAAGATTACTCTTTAGTACCTGAATAAGGACTAAAGAAGTGTTCTTGATGCAAGTCAATGGGGAGTTGATTCCAGTTACATGTGAATGGTGGCTAGTCTCAATTTGAATGTATATTCAGACTTAATGTTGATATGGTAGCTTGGAATGGTTTCAAGCGGGATGCCACAATGGTTTTCACCATGAAAGTCAAATATATACTGACTTTAATTGTTGCACAGGAAGTTTTTTGGAAGAAAAACCACATCCAATAGTTGAATGTAGAGCATAGCATGGCCAAGCCAGTAGTTACTTGGAGGATAACGACTAGGCAATGGCACAATCAAAACGGTCTTTGATCAACGATCCAAGGAATATTAGACACTCCATCAGTTTGGAACGATGATAGGAAGAGGTGACGTGCGGTTGGACCGTGTTATTTTAGCAGAAAATATGGTAGACCCGTGAAATCGAGCAGGTATCACAGATTGCTCACTCAAATAGGTTAAAGGGATATGTGCAATTGGCTTCAGGCCAAGTGGGAGCTTGTTAGAATTGGTGACCAGAAAGCTAATTGAATTAGCAGTTTCTGAAATCATTTAGCGATCTTTATGAATGTGATATTATCTTGATGAATGTAGTAAGCATTCATCTATGGCGCTATGTGTTTGTTTTGCTTACTATTTACGTTGAATAGTGTTTTAACGCCACAACAAATGCCCATAGAATAATTGAATAACCCATGTAGTTGCGTTGTGTATTGGATGACAACTATGAAACCAACTTCTAAGAGTTGGTGTGAAACATTCCAAGTCGAGAACCTCGAGATTGGGTATCGAGAGCCCTATAGAAACTTGCACTAAGTATTGCATTCATTAGATGAGTTTCGTATTTCATCGGCGACAACATGAGATGTCTATGCAATTTTAGTGGATTAGTTGATAAAGTTGTTAACTGATTGAACTGACTCGTGAGAATCTCCATATAGAAGCCTTGGAGGCTTGGTCGGTATAACTTGAATTCCTGGCTCTGATGGAATAGGATTAGTTTTTGGACTTGAGAAATCATGGCAGTCGCATGCATATGATGGCTATATCTTGGATCTGGCTAGAGATGATTGTGTCTGCGATATGGTCGTTATAAGCCTTGTCCAGTGTAGTCGGATTATGTATTGAGGACGATGGATTTCAAGATAGAATCTGGCCCCTATCAGTATATGATGGATATATCTCCTATGCTCTCTAAGAAGGTTTAGACTCTCTAAGTCTATGGATATAGTGATTGGTCAAATAGGAAATGATTTTTTCTCTGTCGATCAATAAAGTAAATGCATATCAACTACTCAGCATAGTTGCTGGGTCTATAATGAGAACCGACGCTCAATTTTATGCCCCAAACTAAGGTTGGGAGATGGTCAATCGAAGGACCATACTTGTGTGGAACTTGAGAGCCTAAATGTCCACGTCAACATTTACCTAGTCTATAGTGCCATGGATCGTTGCTAGATCGCCACACATGGTGACGGACGTTTTTGATTAATGGTTAATTAAAAATAATTAATTAAATTAGATTTAATTAATTATTTTTATTCAACACAATGCTCAAGTCAAACTGAGAGTGAACCTAAAGAGTCACTCGCAAATTACTATGGAATTGGTGGAATTAATTTAGAATTAATTCCAGAAGAAATGAATTAATTTAATTGGATTAAATTATTTCAAGGAGAATATATAAATGATTGGATCACTTATTTAACAATTCATTTGATGGATGGCTCAAGAATTAATTGATTGGATTAATAATTTTGGCTTTAACATGTTTAAATTAATTGAATTAATTTATTAGGTTTGGCTTAATTAATTGATTGGATCAATTAATTAGTGTTTGGGCTTAAATTTATTTAATTGGATTAAATGAATCTTTGGACTTTGTTGGGCTAAAATTAATTTAATTAATTATTGTCCAATGGACCTTGGTTAGACTTAACTTAATTTTATTAAATCGAGCCCGGTGCATACTTGAAGTCCGAGTCCATTTGAGGGAGATTGGAACAAGTTAAAAAGGAGTTGAAACTCCTCACCATGATGTACATAATGGAGTGGTTATTTCATCATGGTTGGAGGTTATATGCATGTGTGTGTATAGGTTGCTTTGGAGGCAAACTTAGTAGTTATTGAATTTTGATTCAATTGTATGTAATATACAAAACTACACAAATATCCTATCTAACCTAACATATAAGCCATGAAATTTGCTCTTATTTTCTATATGAAACGATTCTCTTTTTTTGTTATATATTGAATTTGATTCAAGTTAGAACATAAAATAATCTGAAAGCACTAAACAATAGTGTTTGCTTGGAGTTGTTTTTTCTTCTTGTTCTTTGCTCTATCTAGCAATAGAAAAAGAACTATATCGATTCCATAGTATGATGTGGAAGGTTCTAATTTGGATCCTAATGTGAACAAAAGAGGAGCGCAAAGGGAAACAAAGAACGTTGTTGCTCATTTAAAGCAATAAAAGGTAAAGCTTCATGTTATATTTCTATGCCTTTTTGTTTCATACTTTAGATCTAGCATGCTTATATAGTTGTTATTATGCTTTTAATAAATACCAAACGCTCAAAAATTTCAAAAGAAACACCCCTTTGAACCGTTTTATTTTTTTCTATTTAACGCTTCCATCGCGTTCCCGAACCATACCACCTCACTCACCCCTCCATTGCCCCAATCGTCCCAACCTCCAATTGATCCCAAGACCCCAGACGATGATGCACAAGACGGTATGGACGCAGTTGACAGGGAGGTCGATCTAGATTACTGCCGTTGTTTTTAAAAAAAAAAACAAATTGTATATAAATATGATTTTTAAACTATTTTCATTTTTTTAATTATATTATTAATGTTTATTTCCTAGACAATTTATTTAAAATATTCCACGTTTAAGAAATTCAACAAAACATTTATAACTTAAAATTCAATGAGAATATTATAATAATAAATATTATTATAATATTGTAAATATTTATAAATATTTAAAAAATATATTACGTTTTCAAAGGCTGTTGTAACGGTTATTGGAATACGCATTACCAACACATGACCTGAAAATAATTACAAAAATCATCCCAATCAAATTACAAAGCCGATTAAAAAATCATTACAAAAATTGAGACAAAAAGAAATATAAATCCTCATACCCACCATTACAACAGTCTTTCCAATAAGAGGAACAAAATTCATTGCAAAATAAATTACAGCGACTATTGTAAAATGATTACAAGAATTATGCATAAAGGCGACAAAGAAATCGTTACAATATATATTATAATATATGTTATAATACGAGGTCAAAAACCATTTTATAGAAGTTCCACAAACCATTCCAAAAAGATACAGATTTAAAACTATTAATGTTATAAGCCTTTCAAAATATTGTCCAATTTCTTTATCGCCGGCCGTCTAAAAAAAGTCACAAAGTCAATTAGTAACAAAAGTTAATGAAACTATAATATGTAATACAAAAATTTTAGAAGATATCTCTTTGACTCACACTTTTTATAATAGTATGCTAGTAAGTTTCTCAAAGCATTATTTCTTTCAATTTTGTGATTTTTTCAAGTTATTCCATGTTATAGCATAAGGGTATATGAAATCTAGGTGCATTATATTATGAATATAATATAGAAAACAATTAATATGACTAAATAAGTACAATATGAAAAGTAATTAGAATGAATAAATATGAATAATGTGAAAAATAGATAATGAGAGTAAATAATAAATATAAAAATTAATTAGTATGGGTTCAAAGTAAATTATTTAACATAATTATCCTTTCGAATAGTATTATTATAAGGTTATTTTAGGTAAATCAAAAAATGGAAGGCCCATTCATGCTTTTGTAGATATATAGATATAGATATAGATATAGATATATAATCCTCAGACTACCTTAGCATTTGTCTCTCTAACATAAGCTACATATTTCAAAATTATATTTTGTTTCGGTATTTAATTATTTATATCACAAATATTTTTATTCCTTACCTTTTAAATTTTCCATTTTTCATCGTTGGAAAATAAGTAAATACCGATCTCATAAAATGGAGTTGCTCTTTAGACTAATTCTTAATAAACATAACTTTTAAGGTAAATTACATTTTGCCACCCGAATTATATTATTTTTACACTTTGCCCATTGAAAATTTTTTTTTTTTTTTTGTCAACTTATTGTTGGGAATGACTAATCTCTTGCTCTTTTTAGCCAAATTTTGTGCAAATTTTAACAAACATATCCGTTGGCAATTTTTTATGGTTGGTAGAGAGTCCAACTTTCTCAAGCAACCGAGCTACACATTATAAATAGCCTCAGCCTATGCATTTCATACACACCAAAATCGAGAGCCTCTTCTCTTCTAGCTCCTTCCTCTTCTTTACTTCAGAGTGTTCTTTTTGTTCGTTATTTCAAACTTTCTTCCACGAGTGCGCGTGTAAGAAAGTATTAGCTGTATTAACTTTGGAGAGCGATCGATTTATACTATCTGCACCATTGTAGTACCGAAATTTCGCTTTCAAGGCAGTGATTTTCCACGTGGACTATGTGTTGTCCAAAATTCACCGAAAACTCCTGCAGAAATCTCCACTCTTGCCATTACTGCAGCATCGATCCCCACAGAAGGGACAACCACAAAATCTGAGGATGAAGCAAAACTGAAATACGACAGAGATAATAAAAGAGTGAGAGGTCACCTGCTTAATCATATGAATAATTCTCTGTTCGATTTATTTGTCAACTATAAGAGTGCCAAAGAACTCTGGTCTACAATGGAGGCAAGATATGGAGGTGATGACTCTGGAAAGAAAAAGTACATTATCGGTAAATGGCTTGAATTTCAAATGGTCGATGAGAAGCCTATAATGGACCAAATCCATGAGTACGAGAACCTAGTGACTGAAGTATTGAGCAAGGACATGAAAATGTGTGAGATTTTACAAGCCAATGTACTATTGGAAAAATTTCCTCCTACTTGGAGTGAATATCGAAACCACTTGAAGCACAAGAAAAGGAATCTAACACTCCAAGAATTAATCAGCCATATGAGAACGGAAGAAGCAAATCACCTAAAAGATAAGAAAATTTCTCTCTTCTCTTTTAGTTAAAGCAAACCTTGTTGAGTCTGCAGGATCTAAAAGCATGTTTCACCAGAATAAAGGAAAATCTTTTCAAAAGAACAATCAACACAAGACGTTCAAAGAACCTGATGTCAATATCCAATAGAACAAAATATCGTGCGACTGTTGTGGGAAATTAGGACATAAAGCGTACCAGTGCTACCAAAGAAAGGATCAGCAGAAATCAAGCTAAAAACCAACCACAAAATCTACTCAACAAGTCAACCTAGCTCAAAATGACGAAATCATCGCTGCGGTAGTTGTAGAAGCCAACCTGATAGAGAACAAAGAAGACTGGATATTAGACACTGGCGCATCCAGGCATTTTGCTCAAACAAAGCCCTATTCCATTAACTTAGTGACGCAACAGACGGCGAGTGTATCTTCATGGGGAACTCTACAACCACCAAAGTCTTGGGTAAAGGAAAGGTCTTTCTTAAACTTACTTCTGGTAAAACACTTGCTTTGAATGACGTTTTATATATGCCTTCTTTACGTAGAAATCTAGTTTTTGGTAGTTTATTGAATAAAGCTAACCTGAAAATTGTGTTAGAATATGATAAGGCTATAATCACTAGGAATAATGACTTTGTAGGAAAGGGATACTTATCTGATGGTTTATTTGTCCTGAATACTAATTTCGCTGCTATTAATAAAATTTCTTCCAGTTCTACTTATTTGATGGAATCCATTGATATTTGGCATGGTAGATCAGGACATGTGAACTATTCCTCTATTAAAAGGTCGAAAACTGTTAATCTTATAAATATTTCTGACACAAATGGATACTCTAAATGTGGAATCTGTGTAGAGGCAAAATACGTAAAGAAACCTTTTAAACCCATTACATCTAGAAGTACCGAATTTCTAGAAATAATTCACTTGGATCTAGCTAATTTCAAAAACATATTAAGCAAGGGTGGTAAAAAATATTATATCTCCTTCGTTGATGATTTTTCTAGATATACAAGGATTTATCTATTAAAATTAAAAGCTGATGGATATGAAAGTATATGATGAGATATTGATTGCTTGGGCTAAGTGTATTAGCCAGATCAGATATCCTGGGGCTTCGTGGAAGGTTTCCATACAAGCCTTATCAGCATTACTAAGGATGAGAATGGTAAGGATTACCTAGACGTTCTTGCTGAGGTAGAAGTCCCTATGTTTGATGAGTTTTACTCTTCGTTACCTCGTATCTTACTTGATGCCTTGTACGATGAAGCAAGGGAGCGTCTGACTGCTAAAGCGGCTAAGGAAGAAGGGATCAACATTGAAGTTGTTACTCCTGAAGGTGCACCAATTGTGCCTTGTTCTGTGGAGCCTATGATTACCGAGGATTATGACCCACACTCCCTGCTCAAGTTCCAATTCCAAATATCTAAGTGAGTGCCAGTCAAGCCTTGATCCTTCCCATCCAAATGTTGCGACTACTAAACCTGCTTTTGAAGATGCTATGAAGCTGAGGAGCCTTCTTGAAACATTTGTGTTGCTTGGTATCAAGCGAATTGTGGTCTTAGATGTTTGGATGTTTTGGTTTGTTTTTGGACATTTTCTGGTGGTGCTGGATACATTCTGAGCTATTTAATGCCCATGTTTGTTAAATGGCTTTGGATGTTATGGATTCTTTTTGCGTATGACGTTTTATATGTAAATGCATGTAGTAGATGACTAATTACTCAATATAAGTTGCATCCAGTAAATGGGGTTACCTTGTTGCTTTGAGTTTCATGATTTACATGTTCCTGGTGTCATTTCAATTATCTGAATGGTAAAGTCTCCTAGGGCTTTGCCTAAACATTATTGTTCAATATAGTCTTAGACTTTGTAAGTAGGGGTCTTTCTAGACTTATGCTTTTTGGCTTTGGAGTTAAATATTCCTCTAGCCCTGAGCCTTTTCAAACTTTGAAATAGAGTGTCTATACCCAAGCCTTTTCAGATTTAGTAATAAAGTGTCTATTCAAACCTAAGCTTTCTCGGACTTAGTAATGAAGGTCCTTTTTGGACATAAGCCCTTTCGGACTTAGTAGCAAATGGTCTATTTAGATGTAAGCCCTTTCGGACTTAGAATGAAAATGTTTATACCGACCTAAGACCTTTCCGGACTTAGAAATAAAGGTCCTCTTCGAACATGATTAGCCTTTAAGACTTTGAGGTAGAATTTCATGAAACATAATCAAAGTCTCTTTATTTAGACTAAGCGTGGTCGCGGGACCAGGAAAAGACTACGCGTGGAACTTTCTGAGATTTTGTGCATTTCATGGTCACGGGAGATATTTTCCTGACAATTCTTGGAGGCATTACGCTCCATTCTTGGCTAATTTTATGATTTTGAAAGGACCTTTCCAGTTCGGGTGCAGTTTTCCAACATGTTTGGAGGTTTCGCGCTTCTTGAAGACCATGTTCCCCACTTGGAAGGTTCTTGGCTTCATCCTCTTTTTATACATCTTCTCTACTTGCCTTTTGTACTTTTATATCTTCGCATACGTCAACTCTCTTTTCTCTAGTAGGAGTATCAAATCTATCCACGTAGTTCGGCATTTTTCACTTGATCATTCATCTTTACTCGTGCGGATTTTGCTCCAATTTCTACTAGGATCACTACTTCTGAGCCATATACCCAGCAGAAAGGAGTTTCTCCTGTGGCGTTTCTAATAGTAGTACGATATGCCCATAGTACGCCTGGTAGTTCTTCTATCCAATTTCATTTGAGACATTCCAAGCGGGTTTCTAAGTGTCGTAATATGCTTACATTAGCTGAGGTGAAGTTCTATTGTATCTTCATTTTTTGACACCATTGTTGCACTTTTTTTCCTTAGAGCTAAGTATCGTTATCTGATACCAGTATTCTTGGAATCCCAAACCTACACAGTATATTTTTTCAAAGGAACTTCATTACTTCATTTTCATTTATCTTGGCTGCAACCTCTGCTTCTACCCATTTAGTGAAGCGTTCTATAGCCACAATAATAAATTTTCACTGTCCAGAGCTGGGGGAGTGGGTCCTAAGATATAAATTCGCCATTGATCAAAAGAATATGTTGCTGGGATACCCACCAGGTTGGTTGGAGGTGTGTGAGGTATGTTGGAATGGTATTGGCAACTTTTGCACTTCTTCAAGAACTCTAGTGCATCTTAATGTAGGCTAGAAGTATCCCCATCTTAGGATCTTCTAAACTAGTGCTCTTCCTGCAGAGTGATTTGTACAGCTTCCTTCATGCACTTCTCTAAGTATGTAATCAGTCTCGTTTTTTATCCACACATTTCAACAGTACACTTGTGGCGTTCTTTTGTATAGGTCCCCTTCATACAATATGAATCTAGTTGATTGAATTCTCATTCGACGGTTCTGGGCTTCATTTGTGGATCTTTCCCTTTGGAGAAATCTTATGACCAAACCTTTCCAATCATAATTAGTAGCTTGAACTTGATCAATAGGAAATATAAATCCTCTTGGTGTTAGGTAAATATGTCATTAGGGAGGTCTCTGGTTTCTATATGTTCTGATACTAATAAGGTGATTTTCCTGGATTTTACCCTCGAAACTAGCTCGGAAATTTTCATAGGGCATCTACCCTCTTGCTCTCCTCTCTTGGAACTTGATGCAATTCAAACGTTTCGAAAGATTGTTTGATGTTACTTACCTTTTGAAGGTATCTCATCATGCTTGCTTCCTTAGTTTCATAAGTCTTCCCAAACTATTGTGCGACTAGCTGAGAGTCCGTGTAGATGATTACCTCCATAGCTCCCAATTGCATTGCCAATTTCATCCCTGCTATTAGTGCCTCATACTCGGCCTCGCTATTTGTTACAGCAAAACTTAGCTTTATTCCTACGTCGAACTCAATACCGTCAGGATCTCTGAGGACTATCCCTGTTCCTTCCTGAGTTGTTCATTTCCCTTGATCTTTCCCTCCCTCCAAGCTATTCATTTCGACCAGGAAGTCTGCTAACAGTTGGGCCTTTTATAGTTGTTTGCGAGTGGAACTCAATATGAAATTCTCCAAACTCAAGTGCCCATTTAACTAATCTCACTGAGGCATCAGGTTTTGTTAACACTTGTTTAAGGGGATGATCTATTAACACAATTATAGGATGGGACTGGAAGTAAGTTCTCAACTTTCTGGCAGTAACTATTAGTACAATGCATATTTTTTCAATCAATAAGTAATTTTTCTCTGCTCTTTAGAGCATGCAACTCATGTAATAAACTGGTCAGTGATCATGATTTAGGAGTTTTATTGAAACAGATTTTACAACATGTACAGTCACGTCCAAGTACAAGTATAATAAATCTGCTTCTATAGGTTTTGCTAATAGGAAAGGGGAAGATAGATACTCTTTCAGATCTTTAAAAGCCTTATCACACTGGCAAAGTTTTTCACATTTCTAAAAATTTTAAAGAATGGTAAACCTTTGTTTGCAGCTTCCGAAATGAATCTGCAGAGGGATGCCATTATGCCACTAGCTTCTGGTTATCTTTCACAAATTTGGGGGTTGGCATCTAGAAAATTGTTTTAATCTTTTCTAGATTGGCGTCTATTCCTCTCTTATCCTGCAAATTTTCCTCCTCTGACCCTGAAGGTGCACTTTGCTTGATTCAGTTTCATTCCATACTTTCTCATAATTTCAAAGGATTCCTCAAAATGCTTTAAGTGTCGTATTTGTTCCATGCTCTTGACCAACATGTCATCAACATATGCCCCCATGGTTTTTTCAAGTAATTCTTTGAACATCCGATTTACCAACCTTTGATAAATTGCTCCAGCATTCTTTAGACCGAAGGGCATAACCTTGTAGTAAATGCCATTTTCTGTAACGAATGACCCGATCTTCTTTTGCCAAAAGTATCTGATGGTATTCCTAAAAAGCGTCCATCATGCTTAAGAGTGCATAGCCTATAGTCGAATCCACTAGCTGGTCGATGCAAGGCAGGGGATAGGGATTCCTTGGGCAAGCTTTGTTAAGGTCTGTGAAATAATACACATTCTTCATTTTCCCTAGGCTTGGGGACAATCACCACATTTGCCAAGCATTCGGTGTATTAAACCTCCTGAATATATCTTGTTGCTAGCAATTTGTTTACTTCAATTTTAATAATCAGGTTCCTTTCTGGCCTAAAATTTATTCTTTTCTGCCTTTCTGGTTTCGTATTTGGATCCAAATTCGAACGATGTTCAATGATTTTTGAGCTGATACCTTGAAAGTCAGAAGCTGACCAAGCAAACATGTCTACATTCTTTCTCAAGAACTCAATCAAGAGCAATTCTATGTCCTAAGGAAGTTTGTTTCCTATCTGAGTTGTTCGTTCTTTGTCACCAGGAACTAGATCAATTATCTTGTGCTCAGCAGGTTCAATCCTTTCCACCTTTTTTTTCTTTGTTTCAAGTTTGATGTCAAAGTCCGAGACCTACTTTTTCTCTTTGGCTCCAGAATTTTTTGGTAGGCTAGAGCTCCTTATTGTTGCTATGAAATAGCATTTTCTTGCTTGTTCTTGGTTCCCCTTCACCAATCAAATTTCATTGCTCATCGGAAATTTAATTTTTAGGTGGTAAGTTGATACCACCACCTGAAATTGATTCAAGGAAGGTCTTCCCGATATAATATTATATACAAAAAGTATGTCAACAACTAAATACCTGCCCGTCATGGTCTTTTGACATGGATGTTGGCACGCTTACGATTCCGGCAGGGACTATGCTCCCTCCTCCGAACCCCATGAGCGGGGTGTTAATAGGTTTTAAATTTATCATTGGTAAGAATATACTGTCTACCACATTTTTTAAAATGATATCAGTCGAGCTGCCACTATCCTTTAATACCTTATGCACAACAAAGTTGGTCATAGTTATTGTGATAACCATAGGATCATTATGCGGGTAGAGTATGTCTGCAAGGTCTCGATCATAAAAGGTTATGCCATTGGCATCTATGGAAATTGATAACACTGAGGGCTTTGAACACCCTTTTTGATTTTTTTATGATCACGCATACCTTCTCCTATGGCTCGAGGAGTCTCCACAGGAGGGTCCTCCTGAAATTATATAGATTACCCCATTGCGGGCTGGTTATCATCACTAAGGTCATCCTTTCTCCTTGGACTATCATGTCTATGTTCACGTCTTCAAGACCTACTGCTCCTTTACAGAGGACTACGTTCTCCATGCTTTTTGTCCTCTTTTTTTGCTATGAACTCCTTAAGGTACCTTGCTTAATCAATCTCCGATTTCATCTTTCAACTGAAATTAACCTTCAGTGCCCTTGTCTTTGTGCAATTTGCAGTATAGCTTGGAATTCTTTTTGGCTGGGTTTGGCCTGGTTTTGGGGGGCCATTGCAGTAATTTCCCCTCCAAGGAGATACCTTCAGGAAAACTTTATCACCTACTTCATACTCCATCTACCTTCGCTATTTATCAACGTAACTTTTCTGTCAATCTTGTGCTACCTTCAAACACTTTTTAACCACTTGTATCTTCTCCATTGTTTCCTGCACCAATTCAGGACCTTCCAGTTGTCTTAATCCCTCTATATCCCAACAGATTGGACTGCGACACCTTGTTCTTTATAGTGTTTCATATGGGGCCATATCGGTATTAGAGTGAAAACTGTTATTATATGCAAACTCCGTTAGAGGTAGATGATCATCCTAGTTGCCCTTAAACTCCATTGTACAAGCTCTCATCATATCTTCTAGGGTTTGAATCGTTCTTTCTGACTACCCATCTATTTGAGGATGAAACGCGATATTGAAATGTATTTTTGTGCCTAACGCCCTTTGTAAAGTTCCCCGAAAGCGTGAGGTTAGTCGAGGATCTCTATTTGACATAATCAATACAAGCACTCCATGTAATCTCACTATCTTGAAAATATATAACCCAGCTAACTTATCCAAAGAATTACTTATTCATATCGGCAAGAAATGAGCAGCTTTCGTCAGTCTATCTACAATTACCCAAATAGCCTCATGCTTCTTGAATGTACGTGACAACACCATGACAAAATCCATAGTGATTTTGTCCCACTTCCATTATGGTATTAATAGAGGTCAAAGTTTATCTGCTGGTGCCTGATGTTCTGCTTTTACTTACTGATATATCATACATTTAGCCACAAATTCAGCCACGTCCTTCTTCGTTGTCTGCCACCAGTAGTAAGGTCTTAAATTTTGATACATTTTATAGCACTAGGATGCATCACCTATGGTGCATTATGAGCTTCTCGCAAAATTTCTTCTCATAACCCACCTATGTCAGGCACACAAACTCGTTCCCTATTCACTATCACTCCATCAACTATTATCAAGAAATTTTATTTCTTATCCTGTTTTATCCTTTCCAGCATCCATAATAAGAAAGGATCTCGAGTCTGCGCTTCTTTGATTTGATCCAAAAAGTTTGGCTTAAGTTGCAAGGCTGCCAACAAATCTGATATCCGATCAACCTCTAGTCCCGCATTCATAGATCTCATCTCCAATAGCAATATCTGATCGTGACTCCCCAAATTGGCTAATGTACTTGAACTGTTTCTACTCAAAGCATCTGCTACCACATTTGCCTTCCCTGGATGAAAGTCAATAATGCAATCATAAACCTTCAGCAGTTCTATCCATCTTCTTTGTCCCAAATTCAATTCCTTCTGCGTCAAGATATATTTTAGACTCTTATGGTCAATAAGGCTATAAATTTTTCTCCGTACAAATAATGTCTCCAAATTTTCTGTGCATGTACAATTGCGGTTAACTCTAAGTCAGGCGTAGGATAATTTAATTCATAGTTCCCCAACTGGCGAGATGCATAAGTAATTACCTTTCCATTTTGCATTAACACACATCCCAAACTATATTTAGAAGCATCAGTATACATTATATATCCACCGCTACCAGACGGCAAAATCAAAATTTGAATGGAGGTCAATCTCTTTTTCAACTCATCAAAACTTTATTAGCACTGTTCCGTCCACTAAAATGCTACCCCCTTTCTCAGCAACTTGGTCAGAGGACCGACAATTATAGAGAAACCCTCAATAAATCTCCTGTAATATCCAACCAACCCTAAAAAACTTCGGACTTCAGTTGCATTTTTTGGTACTCTCCATTCCATAATAGCTTTCACTTTTGAAGGGTCAGGCATAACCCCATCACCAGATATCATATGCCTAAGGAAAACCACCTAATTTACCCAAAGTTCATATTTGCTAAATTTAGCATACAACTCCTTCTCTTTCAAAATTTGTAACATTATCCTCAGATATTGCTCATGCTCCTCCCTATTCTTTGAGTACACCAAGATGTCATCTATAAAAATAATAACAAAGTGATCCAAATATTCCTAAAATGTACGGTTCATCAAAGCCATAAACGCCGCTAGTGAATTTGTTAAACCAAATGGCATCACCAAAACTCATAATGACCATAACGAGTACGGAAAGCTGTTTTTGATATGTCTTTCTCTGCGATCCTCAACTGCCAATACCCCGACCTTAAATTGATCTTTGAAAATATTGTAGCTCCATTTAGCTGGTCTAGCAGGTCATCAATCCTCGGCAACGGATATTTATTCTTCATTGTTACCCTATTTAATTGGTGGTAATCGACACATAACCTCATCCTCCCATCTTTCTTCTTCACAAATAGCACTGGTGCTCCCCACGGTGAAGTACTCGGCCTGATAAACCCTTTCCCGAACAATTCTTTGATTTGATTTTTGAGCTTTTGTAATTCCACTGGGGCCATTCTGTATAGCACAATAGAGATTGGGGCAACTCCTAGAAGAGTTTTTAATGCAAATTCCACTTCTCTAGTGGCAAACCTGGTAAGTCATTCAGGATACTTCAGAGAAGTCTCTTACTACCGGGATTTCCTCCAATGTGGGATTAACCCTCTCGGTATCTACCATAGGGGCTACCTAAACTTCACATCCTTCTAACATCAATCGTCTTGCCTCTATGGCTGATATTACATAAACTGATACTACTTGACAATCCCCGCAAATAGTACTTTCGGTTCGCTGGAAAGTTAAATCATCACTTCCTTTTTATAACAATCAACTATTGCTTTATGTTGTGCCAACCAATCCATCCCCAAAATCACATCAAACTCTTTCAAATCCAGCACTACAAGGTCCACCGGTAAATTTACATCTCCAATTCTCACTAAACTCCCTCTCCTAACACTGTTCACTACCACACCCCCTCCCACGAGAAAATTAACCATCAAATTATATCCCAAAGGGCTATTCTCACCCAGTATTTTCGAAGTAAGTTCTATGATATATATGAATGCGTAGAGCCAGGATCAATCAACACATAAACCTGAACATCAAATAACAAAATCGTACCTTATATCAGGTCATTTGATGTTGGAGCTTCCTCCCTAGTCATGTTATATATCCTTGCTTAGGTCTGCCCCTGAGTACCTTGTGATCCAAGCCCCCTCATACTGCTACAAGTAACGTGGTCACTATCTCTGTAGCCACTACCTCTACCTCTGTCTCTGTCTCTCTCAGCTACCTTACCACTACTTCCAACACTTCTTTGGCTCTGGGTCCCACTAGCGACACTTCTAACCACACCTATAATCTGACTGGGATAATTTCTAGCTATATATCCCCTACCTCTACAGTGATAATGGGTTCTGGCTATATCATTCCGTCTCCAACATGGTCCTAGATATTATCTTCCACATGTAGAACAACTCGGAGTGATAATTTGTCCTCGTCCATAACTCTATCCAGCTCCCCTACCCGATCCAATAGAAGGCGTACCAAATGAGTTGAGTTCGAACAAACCTCTATTAAAGCCCGTGGATCCACCAAACCTCGATCCACTACTTCCTCAAAAACAGGACCTCCACGTGTAAAGTTCCTACTTCTAGCAGAAAATGAATAGTTGGTTCCCCTCTTAGTCAACCTACTCGATTCCCTATTGTGTACATTGATTTTCTGTCTCTTCCCCCTTCTTCCATCCAGACTGCTGATTCAACAAGAGTTTTAAAATTCGTAATTCTGACTACAAAGCCTTTTTTGATCTTCGCTCGTAGCCCGTGCTTAAAATGGTAACAATGATCCTCCTGCGTCGCTATTGCTTCATGTGCATACTTGGCTAGGCAGCAAAACGGAGTTCATATTCAGCCACCGTCTAATCATCCCCTTTGCTTTAAATTTAAAAACTCCATCCTCTTCTTATCTCGCTAAATCTTGGGTCCATATTTATCATTAAACTCTTTCTGAAACTTAGCTCATGTTATTTCTCTTATCTCATATCCCCTCTTTACAAACCTCCACTAAATAAAGGGATTCCCCACAAAAAGAAAAAACAAAATACTTAAGTCGATTCTCTGGAGTGCAATTCACTAAGTTCATCACATCTTAGACTTTTTCCCACCATCTCTCAGCAATCTCTGGGTCTAGGATACCCTCAAATTCTGTAGCTCCCATTTTCTTTATTCTTTCATAATTATGGTCAATTGTAGGAACTACTGCAGCTAGCGCTGGAGTGGGTGCGCGCGCCTGTGCAAGTAACGGTGCTCAATTTTTCTTTACAGGTTTTTTGGTAGAGGGTTCTTACACATATTTTTGTGCTCAATTATTCTTTACCGGTTTTTGTACTCAATTTTTTTCATAGATTTTTGGCAAGGTTTTTTCACTCTATCTTTTGGCATATATTTTTATATTTTCAGAATTTTTGGACTTATTTTTTATGTACATTTTTTGGCAAATCTGTTACATCACAATTATTATCTTCTTTCTTCCCTGTAGCACACCCTACTCACTACATTTAATTATCACTATTTCATCTTTTTCTTAAGTAAAACTCGACAGGCTGAGGCAGTATATTATATTGTTCAGAAGTTCGACTATAACCAATAATATGCCTTGGTGCTAACATTGAGCTTGACCGGGCAGGGGCTCCCATAGTTATGTAGTAAAATTGAAGCAACACATGTGTTCTTATGGCAAGTCGGGGTACACATCAAATTCCATGTTCACATGCCATTCAGATATGTCGGCATTTTGGGATTAATGCGTTAAATTTTATTCCTCAATATTACAGTATTCGTGCATATAAGAAGACATATCAAGGGAGGTTTGAGCCTATATATGGTGAAGAATATTGGGATCCCGTTGATTTTCAACTTGTACACAATCCCATACTACGAGCTTGTCGAGGTCCGGGTAGACAAATTTCCACTCGGATACCGAACGAAATGGATAGACCACAAGTACGTGCTCGCCAACAATTAGTCAATCTCGGGAATAATTTAAAAAATTTGTTTGTGTAATAGTGTTTATCAATAAAATAATATTATGTATTACAGACCATGTGTATGAAATATTTTTACAACAATATGCAATTTTTATCACCGTATGTATTACACAACTCTAGTAATGCCCCCCAGTGCCACAACATGGACATCTTTTGTTTCGTCGAGGCGGATTATCCTCACTTTAGTCACTAGGCGTGTTCAACTCGGTGCCTTCGAATGGCATTGGTGATGTCCTATAGTATCTTCGTACTTCTGGGTTAACATTATGTGTATATTCGTCTCCGACAAATGGAGCATAGGGAGTGTAAAAACCAGATGGACCTGCTTTTGGGTAAATACTTGATGGACCAGCCTCTATGTAAATATTAGATGGCCCAGCCTCTGCACAAACACTTGATCGACCAGCCTCTGTGAATGCGCTGACACGAGCTATGTCAGCCGGTCCAACCCGAACACTCGGATACCATGTACTGGAAAAGTTCATAAGTTCATGTCTAATCGTACGAGCTAGCATCCGAGTTTCTCTCAATAATTGTTGATCATCTCCAAAACTATCACAGTCTATGACTAGCTGCTCTATTCTCTTATACTGGTAAAAAAAATTGTATTCGATTAAACATAGCAGTTTTTTAAAATAATTGAACAGTAAAAAATACAAAGTTCTTACCACATATTCCCAGTCGCGGGGCTCAGTTGGTCGATATCCTGGCGTGTTTGTTCGCACTATATAATGTGAAATTTGGACTCGAGTGATTTGGCGCTACTAGTTCATATAGTCAGGAACGATATCACAACCGCCTATAATAACCCGCCACCACATATAGTCAGGAACGATATCACAACCGCCTATAATAATAGGTCCCGCCACCACCAGTGATTACACATCATTGTGCAACATAGTCCGAGTGAAATGCTTCCCAATTTAAGTCTTGAAGTCCCCGCCTGTCTATTATGTGCAGACAACATTCACTTACCAATTGGTTTGGGGGGATGTCCTGCACATAGCCAAATTAATAAGAACCCGCTCCGGGTGATGCATCTCCACCAACGAATAATGAATCAATGGGCCGCGTATATTCCATGGTGTGCAAGTTGCATAAAGCAGCAATGAACCCACATCGGGTGCATCACCATCATACGGAGTCCAAATAAACTTTAGTATCATACAATGCAATCAATATTTTTTTAGAAAATCCCATAAAAATACACTATACGTAAAAAAACAATCGCAGCGGTGTACCTTATTTTATTGCATACAATCAAATCATTTCTTAACGACCACCTAGAAGCAAAATTTTAGATAAACAATTGAAATCAAAATTCTTTATAACTATATAAATAAATAAAAATATTCATACCGTGCAGCATATGGAGGGATAGGTAGGATGTTTTCAGGGTCCATTATTGTTGCCACTAGATCTGCAGTATCATTCGAGGGAATTGGTGCAAGTGTTATGATGCGGGACCATGCACATATTTTGTAATAACTGCATGGCATCGCCAATATTAGTTTTCCCTTACTGTGATGTCGTACATAGCTCCCGATATAGATACGCCAAGACTGTTGAATCCTAATTTGAGGTACATTCCTCATGTATGTTATCCATATGTTGTAGATACAATAGTGACACGGTGTTCCCTATAGCATCAGGACACAATACCCTACCAATGATGCACATGGCACATATATGTGCCTCTTGTAATACAACCTCGAACGGGCTATCATCATCATACGTATTACAAGAAAATATTCATGTAACACTTTCAGTTTTATTCTAGACCATCTAAAAGCATTTTCATCTAATAAAATCCAACCATTGATGGCAATAATTTTGCCACTACTGAGTACTATACCTTGTATATACTCCGATAATAAGATTACCTTCCACTGGAAGTGCCCAGATGATAGCGATGTCCTGTAGTGATACAGTTGCCTCACCAACCGAGAAATAAAAAGTATGCATCTCGGGGTGCCATGTCTCAACTAATGCAGTTATCAGGTGTGTGTCAATTTCAATATGACCACACTGTAAAACACCTAAAAACTCTATATTCTGGAGCACTTATAAAACACGAATGTGACGTGGGACTATTTAAAGGACGTAGAAAAAAGATATATCGCCACGTCGTATGGATAAAGTTGTATCCAGAGCTCCAGACACATCTTCAAACCGATGATTTAATTGCGCGTACAACATACTTGTATCAATAGGACCAAAGTTCACCATAATCACTCCAAAAATAAAAATTTAGGAAAGCTCAAATTTTTTCTTCTTCTCTACAAAATCTCACTGCTCAAATTTTTTATTCTTCTCTACAAGATCACTCAACTCTCACTTCTTCTTCTCTACAAAATCACTTAACTCTCTGTTGCAATGTGAGAGTTGAGTGAATTGTAGCTCACCTAAATAAGGTGTTTGACTCTTAGACATTGGCTTGGAGGTAAGCTTCAACAGCCTTGAACTATATTGCCTTCTCCTTTCCTTTCTTGATCTCTCTCCATTAATCTCAACATCGCCCTCGGTGTGGTAAATGTTCCTGTTCTTGCAGATGTATCCCCCATCTTCAGTTGGGACAATCGTGACATGATAAGTGATGGATTCAAGAACGCCCGCCAGGGCATCACCCTCAACAATGCTGTAGTCGTGGGTCAAATTCTCCGTTCCAAGAGCATCAATACGGTGTTTGCTCTTATACTGGCCGCCCTCCCAAAATGGATGATTGATCTTGACGGTTTCAGCACCACCATCTCCTTCCGAAATTTCGACACTTTTGATAGCCTGAGGCATGATTTTAGGAATAAGGGTGTCTGTGTCGAGAACAACGGACTTAAACATCTTGGTGGCTGGGATAGAGGAAGAAATCTTAATATTGTAAGTGATGGCACCCATGGCAGTGATTTTGAAGCTTGAAATGATAAGAAGGAAGGTAATTTGTTAATTGCGTTGGCTGAGTGATAGGAAATGCAAGAAGTAGAGCTGCAAGTTATACTACAAAATACAAGATTCTTCTGTGGATTTATATCCTACTTTTCATGTAATATGTCGGGATTTTCGACGACTTTACCCCAATATAGTTGAACAAAAGTCGATTACTATGAACTGATCTAACAATGCAGATGGATATTTTTCGGTTTGCAACGATGGCTTGCAGCATAAACTGTAATTAGCACCTCATTGTGGACTAAGTCGTGTTCTCATCTTGGCGTTAGTTGAAGAGAGTGGTTTCATTAATTATCAGGGTGAATAGAAATTTACCACCTATGATATTGAAAATGAGCAAATTATTCTCCTATAAAAAGCATATAACAATTTACTTCCCTATACTTTTTAAAATGAAGTAATTTACCTCTCTAGACAGTAAAATATGTGGGAAAAGCTTTCTAGACTTGTTGAAATATGGCCCATGACCCTTGGTAGGCCCAAGCCCATTAAGTTCTTCTCTCATTGTCACTTAGATGGCTCAGGCCCACTCTTGTCAATGGCCCACTATGACTAGCTCGGCCCACTCTTGTCAGCCTATTGCCCCAACTCCTTTTGACCCGACTGAAAATGTACTTAATCCCTAAAACCCTAACTCTATTCTCATCTTTTGCCTTCTTGTTTTATCTTCCTCCCTTCTCTTTGATTTCTCTCCTTCTTCATTCTATCTTTGATTCTTATGGCATTGAAAATAATTTTCCACCACCTCTTTTCACCATCCTCTTCAATGCAAAACCACTATAAATCCCTGTGTGGTTTCTTGTTGTTAAGAAGAATAATAATTGTCATCTCCTCCTTTCTCCTTCTTCTGCTCCGATTAAAAGTTTTTTGTGAACCCTAAGTGTGTGAGAAAACCTTTATAATTTTACAAGAGGGTCTGTGTAGCCCGTTTAACGATTGGGTTTGAGCAACCTTGAGTTTGACGGCCGGTCTTAGTGATCGTGGGTTGTCCTCATTAGATCTGGCTCTCTGAGCTTTATTTGTTCTTTCTTACTGTTTATTTAATATTGTTATTGTTAGATCTGTACTTTATTCTTTATGTTGATTTAGATCTGTCTGTATTATTGGTCTGCAATTATCTATGGTAATACATTGGATTTTGTATGAAATGTATCCATGTCTTACTTATCTTTTTTTTATATGAATTGTATCATGTCTGACTTACTTTTTTTTGTTTGTCCTCGGTCTACAAGTGTAGAAACAGTCAGCAATACTGGTGGCCCCTCATGAACTCAAGAATCAGTTCAAAGCACTCAACAATCTTCAAAGGTGAACATTATTTATTTTATTTAAGTACAATTAATAGTTTAGCATTTCTGATACTGCGCTCATGTAGCCAAGCCTCATGCACATAATGCCATGTCACTAAGTACCAACATCGGACTGGTGCTTCAAATCTTTTTGTGTGTATGCAACTTCGATTTTTCTTTGTCAATTAGGATTTTGTTATTGGTGTAAGAATCTAATATGGCCTCTTTTCAAATATAGCTATATAGCTCTACTGTAAATTTGATAATAGAATCAATGTGTATTGATCTTCTATTTATTCGATGACAGGCATACATTGACTTTGAGATATCTGAGGCTGAATATGAAAGAACTAGAGCACTTTATGAGAGGCTTTTGAAGCGCACAAAACATTTGAAGGTGTGGATTAGTTATGCCAAGTTTGACGCATCTGCTATGGATGAGGGCTTGTAGGAGTCAGACTCGCGAGAAAGTGATTATGAGCAAAAGAGAAAATGCCTTCAGCGAGCTAGAGGTAAGAAATGAAATCCTGCACGTGTTATTTCGTTATTGTAGTCCTTATACCAATTGTTCTCATTCTTTGTTTACTTCATGGTAGTGAACTAGACCTCACAAATTTTATGTGCTCATGATCTGTTTTTGAAAGACCCCTTAGCTACTTCAGAACTTCTGCCTCTGAATCGAAAGAGGAAATGCCAATGCTTTTGGAAGAATGGTTGAACATGGAAAGCAACTTTGGCAAAGTTGGTGACGTTGATTTGGTCCGTGCTAAGCTGCCAAAGAAACTCAAAGAGAGAAGGCAAATAGAAACTGAGGATGGTCCAACCGGGTATGCATTTGACCTTCATCCCCCCACCCTCCCCGCCAACAGTTGTTTCAGCCTATATTCTTTTGGCTTTTGTCCCTTGTAATTAATAAAAGAAATTTTTTGTTCTTATAGGCAAATAAAGTTAATGGGCCATGGTTTTCTTTCTTTCTTCTTTTTTGTTTTTTAGGTGTTGTGTTTTTTCTGTGGACTTATATAGACTTAGGCATAAATTCTATACTTGAAAAAATCTCTCTTGGTTGATTTGTGGTGATCCCTCCGCAACTTTTGAATTTGAACTTATTTGGCCATGAGTTGTCAGAGTTATGCGAAATAGAGTTACTTTCATGAGTTTGCCTTAAGATACACGTTGTGTCTATTTTTGTCCTATTATAGTATATGTGCTATATATATTAGAACTGGGATTGTATATCTATTGAAGCTCATTGAAACTAAACTGTTGGCGGCGGCAACCAATTCTGATATTTCAATAACCTGCAGGAATGAGGAGTATATCGACCATCTTTCCCTGAAGAAACGCAGACAACAAATCTTAACATTTTGGAAGCAACATATAAGTGGAAGAAGCAAAAGATTGCTTCTGATGATGATTGCTTAGGTAACATGAGTCGGCGTTGATCGGACTTTGTTGATATTGTTTGGTGATAATGTCATTGTTTCCTTTCTGAGTTTCACATCCTGTACCCTTCTGGTCTTGTATGTATGTGTCTGTTGCCTTCTGTTATACAAGTTTCTCAAAGTGCAGGAGAGCAATTTGGTTGTATTTGCATCACACACTCCACTTTTCTTTTGTTTTGATTCTTTTCTTTTTTTCGCAGCCATAGAATTAGCATAATAGAGGTATGGACTGTATGAGTTTTACTTTTACAGTGTACTTTAAGCAGCTTGTAGTGTTTTGTTTGCTTTTTTAGCGGAATCTGTTGCATTTCATGGATTCACGTTTAAGCTGCTTGTGAGGATGTGACAGGATTATTATTATTCATGGGGATTATTTATTGCCATTGTTTCTTTCTTGGTCAAGGGGCCTTAAGGGTTAATGGGTTTTTTGTAGGCTGGTCATAGCGAATCTGCCAGTGGAACAACCCAATAGTTTGATGTTTGCGACTGTAGACCAGCAAAGGTTATTCCCTTCTGTTAATTTTTGGAGATGTGTATATGATGATATCATAGATGAATTATCAAGGGATTTTTTTCCTTTTCATTATGTTACGCTATAAGTTCTTTGTTGGTTTTTGGGTTAATTCATTATTATGTTGCAAAGAATTTTCTGTTTATTTATGGATTATATCCAATGCTGAGCTTAAGAGGCCAAACCCTGTATACAGGAACTAGTATGTATGATTCGGATTGATATGCGATATTCATCCAAATTTGATGTTGGAACTTTGCATTTCTTTCAACTTCTGCATGGGATGATCATATGTGCCGTCTGCATGTTATCATTTGCTATCGATTGTTGACTGTTGACAACTTGAATTGCCTTGAGTCTTAGTATTTATGGCTAGTTTATTCATATGTTGTCTCAATTATAAATTATTTTTGTTACCTTACATTATTCCCACTTTTTAAATGCCTTTTTAATGAATTCTAAAAAACTCGCCTATGACTTTTTTCATTACATGTAAGTTGCTCATTTCTATTTGTTGCTCTACAAAAGCCCCTACGTACTTTGAAATTTGGTGCCATTTTAGTTTTTAAAGTGTAGAGTCCAAACTTGTTAATTATCATTCTTTTAATGCTTTTTTTGGAGTAAAAAATTATAATCCATGGATATGAACATGATACGATACGGACATAGTGACACGTAAAAATTTTAAAAATTAGGGCACGACACATACTGACACGGTATATATGAATATATTTTTTATTTTATGTATTTTTAATTTATCGTAAAATTTAAAATATGTAATATGAAAAATATCAAGGTAAAACATAACATAAGTATGTTTTATATCTAAGTTCTTAACTAAATGTGATTTAAAAAATATACATAGTTGTTTTGCAATTAAAAAGTATGTAATGAAAAACTTTTAATAATCAATATTAATTAAACCATTATGATCATTTCTTGAAGTTTTAGAAATTTATTAAAAAAGATTTAATTTTGAGATGCGTTGAATTATTTTTTTCCTTTTTTTATGAAGCTTATAACTCTTTTTTTTTTTTAAAAGTAGGATTAAAAACCAAAAAACATGTAGCTTTTATTAAAATATAATTTTTTTTATAGAAATCAATTTTGAAAGTGTTATTGTAGAAACAATCACATTTCCACCAAAAAACAAATTTAATTTATTTAACCACATAATCAAAACAAACAAGCATTTAAAATCAATGTATTTAAAATTACACTGAAAATTGGGCTGAATAATTTAATGGGTTAATTGTGTAATTGGTTAGATCCGATTAGAAAAATTAATTGACCCGAACTATATTTTATATATATATACCAAGTTAATACATTTTATATATAATTAATTAACTTTGTTAAAAGAAATAATAATTAAAAATTAAAGACCAATTACTAAATTAATAACAAAGATGTGTTGATTCACACGTCTCGAACAAATCCATTTCAAATTTCATATTTATATTGAAAGAGAGAGCTATATACAAAAAATATAATAATTGAAGAAAATACAAGAATATTTTTACAAATTTGCCGGTAAAAACCCCCCAATCCACCGGTAAAAACCCTAAAAAAAATCACCTCCTCATCTCCTGAAAAACAAATCCACCGGTAAAAACCCTGAAAAAATCACCTCCTAATCCCACCATTTTATCGTCTCCTCGCCCCTCCATCCACCCATTCTCAGCCTTTCACTCTCATTTTCACTTCTCACCCAAAAATACAGAGGAGTGAAAAACCCTCAAACAACCGCTAGAGAGAGGAACGATTAGCAGAGAGGATCTTGGAATTTGGGGATTTTGCTCCGAGTGATTAACGCTTTGAAGGGGGTTTTGCAATTTGAGGTTTTTTTCTCTGAGTGATTTACGCTTTGGAGGGGGTTTTGCAATTTGGGGTTTTTTCTCCGAGTGATTAACGCTTTGGAGGGGGTTTTGCAACTTTCTGTGAGATGCAACGACAGAGGTAGTAGGTGGCGGACACAACACAGAGAAATCCAAGAAAGAAAAATCCCGCTGGTAAACCAAATTCTTGTCTAAATAGTGCTAATTTCATGATTCTGTGTTTCTTGTACATAACAATTCGAGCACCTTTTGTATGGTTATTTAATTCTTGACTTCTTATAGTTAAAGACGTATTTATCTTGATTACACAAAGGAAGAAATGGTACAACTTTTAGAGGTCTAAAGGTTATTTTTGTTCTTGTCTAAGATTCTTGAAACATTATCTCTAATTTTCTGTAAATTTAAAGAGGTAAGAGTTTAGTAAACTTTATTTTCAATGAGTTCTTTTCCTTTCTCGGGTTGATGGTGCTACTCATATGTTTGGCCATTTTTTCAATGTTATGCACATATCTTTATGTGGTTATTTTATGACACATGTGATTAGTTGTTGCACTAATTAAGTTTCGTTAATGGCAAATGTCTGATCCATCTTAGTCGAATGCCGAAGTATTGTACATGCAGTTGTTAAAATAAATAAATCACATATCAGCTCGGCCAAACATCCTCTATTTAGTGCCTCATCTTCCCAGTAAAACATGAAGAGTACATTGTGCATTGATTATAATAAGATTAATGTGTCGTTTAACTTTTCTCATGCAATGCTCCCATTATGGTTCGAACCCTGGATATACTTCTGATCATAAAAGAAATATGGTTTAACTGAAATAGACTATCTTCTGGAATTTGTTGACTTGCAGTCTTTTTCCTGTAATAAATCTGTACCTGAAATTTTCTATGCGGTGCGTCAGATTATCCATGCTTGTTTTTAGAAATCAAGTATTGGGATGGATAGAGTAAAAATAATTGCATGCAAATAATCATAGTTTTTTAATGAGCACCCTTTGTATGCTTTCCATAGCTTACTGTTTCTCTAAGTTACTCTTTTTTTCTTGATTGCTGCCATCATGACTTACCTTCTCATGAAGTGATCTTAACTATGCTTTCTTGACTTACTTTGAACTTTTACAACTTGTATCTAAAGACGATTGCTTATAACAAATTTTCATTTGCAAAGATTTGGCCGATGGCTGTCCAGTTTAAATACGGCAGTTAAATATTGATTGACAAGGCGAATTTTGGAGTCGGCAATTGGCATGGCTTCCAAAGATAAGGTGTGGCATAAGATGATATATAACAACTTTATTCCTCATTTGATGTTTTTTTGTGGTTTTTTCTTGATCTATATGAAGCGCATACCAGAGGGGTCATATTAATAGAGTTCAAAAAAGATGTCAAGATATTGATTCACTTTCCACATTATTAAATATATAACAGTTCATGTACTTTGATACTAGGAATCGGACAATGTTTCTTTGTTACAGGACAAATGGAATTCTATCTGGAACTCATTGTTTTGTAGATGGAGCCAATCCAAAACTTATTTGCTGCCCTTCTTTAGCCAGTATTAGAATGCTTATTCATGTTCATTTTCTTTTGAATCACATTGATATTCTTCTGGCAGCTGTTATAATGTACTTTGTCGTAAAATATGGGTCTTGCCAGTACCCTGTAGGCTCTCGTACTTCATTTCAATCTTGGAGATATGGTCTTTATTTGGTCCTTCAGCATGTTGCCTTCATCTTGTGATGACTGCTTGCTAAAGAATATTTTGTATTTGATATCCAGAAAACCTAGCCATTATGTTGTTGTATAACTTTTATCTTTATGAATGGGAGGAATAGTAACTTAAGTATGTATAATCCATGTGAATTAATGTTGCCAGTTATCAGATCCGCAGTTGAGAAATGCAGTTCCTGCAATGCAGAAATGCTGCTGATGGTTTTTCCATCCTAGAATTTTAGCAGGCAGAGATATGCTCATCAGCATGAATTGAGAGATTTGATGCACTGACTAGGATTCCGAAATGCTGAAATAAATACTTTTGCAATAGTATGGAAGAAGTTTATACTGTAAATTTCATAGCATGTCTATACAACAATCATTTATTATACCTTTCGTAGGTAGTCATACTACAACACAACATTTGAAATGACTAATCCGCTTGTGAAATGGGTAGGTGTACATTTCTGTATGATATTTCCACATTATATAAATTTTCAATTTTGTTTGACTCCAACAAAGTAACCCGTCCCATTACTGCAGAGTGTTGTTCTAGGAGCAAAGGATTTGCTTAAGCGATCAAATAGCATTGATTATTTACACAGCTGAAGCACGAAAGGCAGGATAGAGCAAGGTTTCAAGTCAAGAGTTATGCTGAGGTGATCCCGTAACTTATATGCAGTATGTGTTGTAGTTTTTGTTTGTGATCTTCTTGAAGGTAAGTTTCGCAGTTCTATATGTAGAAAAATTTTCTATGCTTAAATTCATCTATTCTTTTAGTTTCTTTAGCTCATCATTTTTAATTAATACATGCTAACAATAGAATAAGATTAGAAAGAGGTGGAAAGCTCTACAAAAAATAGTTACTTGTTTCAGAAATATAAATGAAGATATGAGTGACTTGTGCTCTGTACAGGTTATGAGATATTATTCCTATTGCATTAGATTGACTTGAATGACAATCTTTCTTGTAATAAATTAACAAGAAATTAGAGCCTATTATTCATTGTGATAATAGAATTAGATCAGCTAGGGAATTGCTCTGTTGGATTGTAGATATCTGGGGATTCAAAATTTTTATTTGGGGGTTGACATTTTTTATTAAACACCGATCTTGTGAAGGAAGTTGGTGTGTCTTGAGCAAAAATATGCGAATTATCTTGTGGTAGCACTTGAATTTTCTGAATGTTGTCTTGTTATATCTCTTAGATTAACAGGATATTTTGGTATAAGTCGTGATAAGTAGGAGAAACGAGCACTAGTGCCATATAAAAAAAATAAGTTGTGTGAAGTGTGTTCCATTGACTGCATCAAATAAACAATGTTAAAGTATCAACACAAAAACCCTTTGTGTGAGCTTTTGTACCTAAGCACTTTCATTTAAATAGTGCTGCTACATCTCCTTTGATTGAGGGCATCAAACATAGTGTGTACATTCTAGAACTTGCTTGTGTAATACATTTTGAGTCCACATTCTTGTAAGATTGGTGCATGAAAGTGATAAGGGCACTTAGGAAAACCCCATTAACCTGAAAATAGCCTACCTTGACTTCACGCTTAGAAAACTCATTTGAGCCTTGGCTTTTCTTTTCTTGGTTAAACCACATAATAAGCCAAATTATCCCCTTCTTTGTTATTTTCCTCAAGTGACTTTTGAACCCATTCAAGGGATGTTGTCGGCTTGGTTGCTTGTGAAATGATTCAAGTAGTATACAAGGGTCGCGTTCCTAGCCCCAAGGAGAAGAAAGAAAGAAATGATGAAACAAAAAAGAAAAGAAAAGAAAGAAGAAGAAAAAAGAAAATAAAAAAAAGAAGAAAAAAGAAAGAAAAGAAAGATTCAGAAAAAAGAAAGAAAGAGGAAAAGATTCAGAAAAAGAAAGAAAGAGAAAGATGAAAGAAAGAAATGGAAAGGAGGAAATGGAAAAAAAATGATCAAACACAAAGAGAGAAAGAAGGAAGGAAAAGAAGGGAAAAAAAAAAGAAAGAGGAAAAGGTTCTGAAAAAGGAAGAGAGACAGAAACAGAAAATGAAAAGTTTGAGTAGTTTGATTGTTCATATCACTTGAATTGATTTGAAGGGAAATGAGCTTGGAAGGATGAGCAACTAGGTCGGCTTCACTCCTTTGAATTAATAAGCCACATTCGACCTTTATTTTTCCACACCTTGTCCTAAACCCGGTTACAACCATGGAAAGACCCTTTGATTCATGCATTGATTTGAATTTCATTGGTGGAGGAGATTTGATTCACAAGCAAGCCTATGGTAATGACATGCTATGTATTGATTTGAGTGGAACCCAAATTCTCAAACACTTTGAGTGATTAGAGTGATATCCTTTGTGAGAGTGTTGAGACTTGTTTCATTTCATTTTGATAAAGTCAATGGGATACTTGTGTGTGTTGAATGTTGTGCTACAAGTGCTTGTTCTCAATATTGCTATCTCTTCTTAAACTATTAAGTCATGTTAGTCTAGGGGATATACTTGACTGACAGGAAAGGAAATTTGAGACTAGCTACTTGGATAATTCGTGAATTTTGATTGAGACATGCTTGAGGGTAAGCATGGTTTCAGTGTGGGGAATCTGATAAAATATATTTCAACGCTCCTATGGGTGCTTATTTCGAGTAATTGGAGGGGATTTTATTGTGTATGTCAGTGTTGTTGAGTTACCCCAATTTCCTAGAAGATGAGAGTGTAAGGTAGGTGATAATGTTTTACACATAACAATTTGAAGTTATAAGAGCCAGATTAAATTCTTGTGTTATTGGGCTAGGTGGATTTTTGTCTAAAGTTCAAAGCTAGCATGTCTCATAATTAATATTGTGTTGTCGTTTTCAGCCCCTGTATTTGTGTTCCTTATAATTAGTTCACTAATGGGATCAAGAGAAGCATTTACGTAAATACTACTTTCCTATTCCTTTTGTCAATCTAGGAGTCCATTTTTTTTTTTTTCACCCAAAACACTGAGAGTTAATCTTAATTGGTTAAACCGCTGCACTAAGAGAATTGCATGAGATTACAATAAAATGTAGAAACCATTATGGTCCTTTTGGATGATATGTTAAAATTGATTGTACTATTTCTGATAGTGCATATGCTAAAATCTTTCAATATACAACCTCGAGAGTTCATGGCCTCTGCCATTTTGGGCGGTCTGTGTTGGCTTCTTCAAAAATAGGCTTCTGGAATTCATAATTGGAATGGCATGTGGTGACGTCTTTGAGAACTTTGCAGTCTCTTTTTTCAAGCATAAAGACAAAAGGTAAATTGTCTTTTTTTCTTAATTTTTATAAAAATAATTTCTCTTTTCTATCTTTTTACATTATGATTTTCCATTATTTCGTTCTATTAGATGCATTATTAATTAAAATTACATGTAAACTTAGCAATCTTATTTTATAGAATGAATCTGCTCGTGTGGTAGAGAGAGTTCATGGCCTTTGCCATTTTGGGCGGTCTGTGTTGACTTCTTCAAAAACAGGCTTCTGGAATTCATAATTGGAATGGCATGTGGTGACGTCTTTGAGAACTTTGCAGTCTCTTTTTTCAAGCATAAAGACAAAAGGTAAATTGTCTTTTTTTCTTAATTTTTATAAAAATAATTTCTCTTTTCTATCTTTTTACATTATGATTTTCCATTATTTCGTTCTATTAGATGCATTATTAATTAAAATTACATGTAAACTTAGCAATCTTATTTTATAGAATGAATCTGCTCGTGTGGTAGACACTGTGCTCTTCCGTGCTTGGACTCAGGTCGAAGTTTGTCGCTTTTACCATCCTCTGACAACAACATTGCATCCACTCGATAGGACTTGGCAAGGAATGAAAACACTTGCTGAACTAAGGATGAAGAAAACCTTCCAAACAAGGATTCACTTTACACGGTGAGAACATAACTCCTTTCTTTCCTACTCCAACCTTAAGAAAGAAATAGAAATGGATCAATACACAAATTGAGGGGTACTTCTACTACAGGTAGATTGTATTTTAAATTGGTGATTTTAAAAAAATTATTCTTTAATATGTTTTGTTATTTATTAAAGTTTTAGCTTTAGTATTTTACATTTATGCTCCATGCACAACTTTATAATTAAATGTTATCGTATGTAGACTAATAAGATAATTGTTTTTATTAAATGCTATTTAGTATTATTCACCTCGTTAATAAGTTTTAATTGACTTAAAAAATTAGAACTTCTAATAGACGTCTTTTCAGTTAAAAGCTACTAAAATTATATTTAGGTGGTAGTAGTACTATCGTTGTATAACTAATTCTCATTTATTAATAAATATAGTCCTTAAGGTTATAAATGTCTTCTCACACTTTTATCTATGTAGTGTAAAGGAATCTATGGTTATTAGATAGTTTATTTTTCTATTAAAACTTTGTCTCTTGACAAATTTTTATTTGTTATTAAAAAGAAGATTAAGTTATCATTCATAGTTTTTATGTACAATTGAGACATAGATTACTTGATTTTATTTTATCATAATATTGTTCATTACTGTGTGTGTTTGATCACAATATATTATAAAAAAATGGAGGTAATCCTTTTATCTTTTGATGGCTCCTTTATGCATTAGTTATTAAGGTCAGTATGTTTCTTCATTGTTCTAAAAACAAACTCTTGTTTGCAGTTCTGATTTATTGTCTTTGCTTTGCGGGTGCTAGCTGATACATAATTGAACATGTGTACAAGTTTCTGAATATTTGTGCCTTCAGCATGTTTATGAAACATGACATTTCCTTGATGATTTTGCTTGTTTGCAGCTTCTGATTTATTACCTTTGCTTTCCTGGTGTTAACTGATACATAATTGAACATGTGTACATGATTCTACATTATGGAGTAGGTGGATAATATATTTTTCACAAATGTAATCAATAACTAAACATACTTATATTTCCTTTTGAATATATCAGATGATACAAAACCATAACAAAGTAACTGTTACTGATGTTAAGAGACCCTAATTTGAAGGTATGTAGTAGTTTTTGATATATTACAGTTGGAAGTTATAGGAGTCAGATTTAACTATTTTGTGTTTGGTCGGTTTTTTGCCTAGATTGTTATGGTACTCATTTTCACCAGAACTGGGATTGATATGTTTGAATCCTTGTATAGATGTTAAAAAGATTGTGCCACTTCTGGAGAGTTCATGGCCTCTACCACTCTGGGGCATGTGAGTCGGCTGCTTTTGTAACTCATAATTGGAATGACATGTAGAGAGGTTTTGGATAATTTTGCAGTCTGTTTTACCAGCATAAAGACAAAAGGTAACGTGCCTTGTGGCATTGATGGTCTATTTCTGCATTGTGGTATGTGAAACTATTTGTGTACAACACCTTGCTGCCAGACTTTCTGAATTTGTTCAGGTGTTGAAACTCTATTGTTGCTCTCCATTCTTCAGCTTTTTGGTGCTTAGGTTACACATTCAACTAAAATACAACCCTGTAAGAGTCCTAGGTTGTTCCAAAAAGAGTCCTAGAATGTAAGATGATGATTGCTAGGTTGCTCAAAAAAAAATGACTCACGTTTTCCTCCTTTTCCCCCATACATTGTTAAGCTATTAAATTTATTACTCTATTCTATCTTTTTAGATTATGATTTTTCAATATTTTCATTCTGTTAGATGCATTATTAATTAAATTACATGTTACTTGGCAATCTTATTTTATAGAACGAATCTGCTCGTGTGGTAGACACTGTGCTCTTGCGTGCTTGGACTCAGGTCGAGTTTGTTGCTTTTTACCATCCTGTGGCAACGACATTGCAACCACTAGATAGGACTTGGCAGCAATGAAAACACTTGCTGATATAAGGATTGAAAAAACCTTCCAGTGCCAGTCAATAAGGATTCAGTTTACTTATAACTCCTTTTCTTTCCTACTCCAACCTTAAGAAAGAAATGGAAATGGATTAATAAACAAATTGAGGGGTACTTCTAAATTCTAATAAAGGAAGATTGATAACTTTTTATGGGTGATTTTATAATATTTTTTGTTATTTATTGAAGTTTTAACTTTACTATTTTATGTTTGTGATAAATGTGATAAATGTAGACTAATAGGATAAAAAGATATTTAGTATTAATCACCTCTTTAATAAGTTTCTAATCCGTCTTTTCGTTAAAAACTACTAGAATTATATTTAGGTACTACTATCCTTTTATAATTAATTCTCATTTATTAATAAAAATAGTCCTTAATGGTATATATCTTCTCACACTTTTATCTATATAGTTTAAATCAGGTAGTTTCTTTTCCTTTTTTTTTTTAAATCAGGTCTTATTTATTATTAAAAAAATTATTAAGTTATCATTAACAGGTTTTGTGTATAATATAGACATAGATAACATGATTTTTTTCATCATAATATTGTTCATTACTCTGCTTTGGATCCAATATCAGAATGGAGGTAATCCTTTTATCTTTTGGTGACTTTTTTATTGATTTTGTTATTAAGGTGAGTATGTTTCTTCTTCGCTCTACACAAAACTCTTGTTTGCACTTTCTTATTTGTTGTCTTTGCTTTTCGGGTGATAGCTAACACAATTGATTATGTGTACAAGTTTCTGAATGTTTGTGCCTTTAGCGTGTTTATGAAGTACGGCATTTCCTTTGATGTTAAGGTATGTGATACTTTTTGACACATTACAGTTGGAAGTTATAGGAGTCGGATTCAACTCCTGTTATTGTGTTTGGTGGATTTTTGTGTAAGCTTTATGGTAACTCTTTTTTGCCAGAATTGGAATTTTTGTATCCTTGTATAGATGTTAAAAAAGATTGTGCTACTTTTGAGAGTGCATATGCTAAAATCTTTCAATTGGTAGCCTAGAGAGTTCATGGCCTCTACCGTTCTGAGCAGTCTGAGTTGGCTCCTTCATGAATAGGTTTCTGTAATTCGTAATTGGATTGGCATGTGGAGAGGTTTTGGATAACTTTGTAGTCTCTTTTACCAGCATTGCCTTGTGGCATTGATGGTCTATTTCTGCGTTGTGGCATGTGAATTGTTTGTGTTCAACACCTTGCTGCCCAACTTTTTGAATTTGTTCAAGTGTTGAAACTCTATTGTTGCTCTCCATTCTTCAGCTTTTTGGTGCATGAATTACACATTTAACCAAATATAACCTTGTAAGAATCCTAGGTTGTTCCAAAAAGAGTCCTAGGATGCAAGATGATGAATGCTAGGTTGTTCCAGAAAGTGTTATGTTTTTACAATATGATCTTCCAATATTTTCATTCTGATAGATGCATTATTAATTAAAATTACATATATATTTTTACCAATCTGATTTTATAGAATAAATCTAGTCGTGTGGTAGACATTGTGCTCTTGCGTGCTTATTCATGGTCAAAGTTCCTCATTTTACCACCTTGAGACAACAGCATTGCAAACCCCTCGATAGTGCAGGGACTGAAAACAATTATTCAAAGGAGGAGGGGAACAAAACCTTCCAGTCAACAAAGATCACGTTACACGGTGATAACATCCTGTTGTCACTCTTTTTATTCCTTCTCCAACCTTAAGAAAGAGACATAATTTGGTTAATATACAATTGGATTTTTTCATTTATTAGAAATAGTCCTTAAAGACTCGATTTAGTGTTATCTGTATAATTTAAATCTTTATTATTAATCAAATGCAAGAGACGAATGGGTCATTTTTCCATTTGTATTTTGCCCCCGATTTTTTTATAAACGAATTAGTCAAAACTCATTTCTATTTAGTGTTATCTATATAATTTAAAATTTTTATTATTAATTAAATGCAAGAGACAAATGGAATCATTTGTATTTTGCTCCCAATCTTTATAAAAAGGAATAATTTCAAGTTGGCTCACCATATCCCATATTTGAACCTCATCAATGTATTATATATTTATTTTACAAAGAGATAATTTATATTTTGGTTTAATAAGTCAGGGACTTTTGGTCCTCATGTTTATAATTAAAAATCTCTTTATTTTTTATGTGCAATATCTAATAATAAAAGATTTTTAATGCTTATTTATTTTTGTTAATCTTAATTGAAATTGTCTTAGGAAATATATATCTTATGCCAATTTATTTATCACTTTTCTATTTATATCTTTAACAAGAACACATTTCTATTTAATGTTATCTGTATAATTTAAATTTTTATGATTAATTAAACGCTAGAGACGTAAGGAATTATTTGCATTTTGTCTCTAATGGAATAATTTCAATTTGGGATTCCCATGTTTAGATCTAATTTATGTTTTGATTGAATAACTTGGGAGTTTTGGTCTTCAATTAACTAAGAGGACTCGTTACAAAAAGTTTGGGCGGTGAGGACCGGACATGGGAAAATGCTTAAATTATCTTGTTATCTTACAATGATTGATCGGAAATATCAAAAAATAAAAGATTTTTAATTTAAATTTAATCTTAAGAAAATGTATTTTTTTGTGTATTTATTTATCACTTTTCTATTTATATCTATAACTAGATGAATTGCAAAAAATTTGGTTTTAAGAAAAATATATTTTTTTCATATTTATTTATTATTATTTTATTTATACTCCATTTATATTTAATTTTATCTGCATAATTTAAATTTTAATGCAAAGTATGGGTTCATTTGCACTTGGGCCTCAAGGAATAATTTCAATTTAGCCCGCTGTATTATTTTTAAAAAGAGATGATTTATATTTTGGTTACTTTGATTCTCATGTTTGGACCTCATCAATTTTGATTGATTAACTGAGAGGGTACATAATTTAGTTTTTTATTATTAGTTAAATGCAAGGACGTCCAGAATCATTTGCACTTTGCCCTCAATCTTTTCATAGAGAAGTAATTTAAATTTGGCCCATCTATCTTGAATATTAACTCATTTCACATGTTTTAAAAAAGTAAATTTGTTTAAAGATATTTTTCTAAGTTAATAAATAACTAGTTAACAAAAGATTAATTTTAAGTTATATTTATTCAAGTTTATTTAATTAAGAAAAATAAATTAACTAATTTTTTATATACTTTGTATATAAAATTTCTACTTAGCAGAATCAAAAGTGAATAGATTTTATAAGTTAAAAGTAGATAAAAACTAAATTGGGTGTTTGGAGCAAATATACTTAATTGGTGAAAGATTATTGTGTTCCAGCGTTAAAAAATATTATTTCTTTTACTATTATTTCACTTGTTGTTTGTCATTATAAATTTTATTTCGATTAATATTTCATATTTATGTTTTTAAAAAATAAAAAATACGTTTAATAAATATTTTTTTTAGTTATTTCAAAAGCAAAAGTTGGCACTCAAAAAGTACTTTGAAGAGTCAGAAGCTGAAAAGCTTTCTAAAGCATTTTGCAAATAGTCAAATTTTATCGTGTAACGATTTTGACGCATATTTGTTTAAAACAAATTTGGTAAGTTGGTATGAATTATAAGTATTAGGTATTAAAAGCATGAACGTGAAAATTAGGAGACAAAAAAATGAATATAGAGGCAAAACAAGTAGCTTTATTTATTAATTTGGTCCAAGATTTGATTGTAGGACCAATTCTATAAAAATTTGTAAATATTAGGATTAAAAATTGGTGACAATTCACCCATTCTTTTCAATTAAATAAAAAAAAATTAATTTTATTTGTTTCAATTAAAAATATAGAAAGAATAGATCTATATGTTTCAATTAATATTATCGAACAATTATTTTTAATTGCATATCATATACATAATCATATTATTATTGCGCAACGATTTGGTCTTTAATGTGTATATTTAGGGAAAATTACGTAATACCCCTGTGTTATGTTAAGACTATACAAAATTGATATGTGTTAAATAAATAGTCATAAAAGACCCTATAGATTTTGAAACCCTGCAAAACAGACCTCCTTCCTCCAAAACTGACAGAAGGTGCTGTACACGTGGCGAAAATGAGAGTAGGGGTCTTGTTTTACCCTATTTCAATTTTTTTAGTAGTGCAATGGCCCAAAATACCCTTCTCCTCCACTACATATGCAATTTATATATTATTAACTAAATTAAATTATTATTTAATTTAAATTTATTTTAATATTTATTTATAAAATATACTAAATAAATACAAAAATACCTAAAATTTGTATCAATGTTTTTAACTTATATAAAATGTTATATTAAAACTATTAAATTATATTTAAATTAAATATTTAATATTTTTTATTATTTTTAAATTTTGTTAAATTAAATGCTTTACTAAATTTAAATATATTTTAATATTTATTTATAAAAATATACTAAATAAATATAAAAATACTTAAAAATTATATCTATTTTTAAACTTACATAAAATATTATTTTTAAATTAAACATTTAATATTTTTTATTAGTTTTAAATTTTGTAAATGAAACAATTTTAATTAATTTTTATTCTTCTCCGACGCCGACGAGTTGCCGATGGTCATGAAAATGGGCAAGATTGATTTTGTTGAAATCGTCTCGACGAGAGAAATAGCTAAAAACACCCCAATTTAAAAAAGAAAAACAAAAAAGAAAACTTTTGGACAGAAACTAAAGGAAGGTGCACGCACCTGAAGTGCGTCTGAATTTGATTATTTGTGTGTTTTAATTTTTGTCGTTTGTAATTGACTAAAACACCCTTATACTATATCTAAAATTACTATATTTGACTTTTTTTATTTTTATATTTTTTGTATTTTCTCTCTTCTAAAAATATAAATTCTTTTATTCTTAAATATATTTATATTAAGTATAAAAAAATTACATTACAAAGTCTAATATACTTAATTTTGTTTTGAAATTTAGATAAATATTCAGCAATTATAATAATTGTAAGTTACAAATTATTTTATATAATAATTGTATAATTATTATTCATAATTGTATAAAATATATATTTAAATTAATTTAAATACAATAATTCTTATAATTATTTAAAATTATCTTAATCAACTAAAATATATATTTAATTAATTGAAGTCGGCGAGTTCAGTTGTCGTCACTATACTTTCTTTTACGGCAGTGATGTCATCAAATTTAGGGCCGATGATGGGGTAATGTGCCCCCGCTCCATCACCCCCATCTAGGAGGTGGCATCAGGGTAGGGGGTGGAGGGAGGGGCCAAGCGACGGGATTGGGGTGGTGGTGGTTGTGGAGGGGTGGGGGTGGGGGGGGGGTTTTTTTCTTTTACCTTTTTTTATATATAATTATATTTTAAATTTTTTTGTTTAATTTAGATCTTTTATGTTTAAAATCTAACAATTGAAATCAATTGATCAGATATGGCTATTATTATTTAATAAATTCAACGGTCATTAAGATAAGAAATAATACATAATAAAAAAACATCGGAGTCATATAAAAAGAAAACATTAACGTCGTTGAGTCAATTTAACAGAAAGGACCAAGTAATACATTAATAAAATATAGGAAAATTTTTCGCCTATTTTTAAAGCAAAGAAGAGTTTGTAACGGATTTTTTAAAACATCGAGAAATTTTATGCATTTAAGCCAAAAATCATAAAAAACATTATGATTTTACAACTGTTATTCATTTTTTTCACATAACTTAAAATATCACCAATCATATTTTTTCATTGCGTTTTATAGTTTTCCTGAATAAATATATTATATAAGGAATAATTTTTATTTAATTATTTAAGTTAAGACACTTAATTCTCATATCTGGACCTCTTTTGGTCCCAAAACATTCTTGAAATCAATCATCTCCATTGGTCAGGGAGGGACAAAAACATAATTAATCAAATAAAAGTCTAAAATTTACAATTTCGATCGATTTTTTTTTTGTGTATTTATTTATCACTTTTCTATTTATATCTATTACAAAAAAATTGGAGATTAAATTGATGAGGGTCGAACATGAGACCCAAAGTGCTTAAATTATTAAACCAAAACCAAAACTAAATAATATACTTATATTTACTTTTGTATTATACATTTAATTTTAAGAAAAATATATATTTCTTGGCATATTTATTTATTTTTTACAATCAAAAATTCGTTTCTATTTAATCATAATTTAAACTCTAATGCAAGAGAAATTGGGCTTGGTCCCCTACCTTTTTATAAAGGAATTATTTCAATTTGGCCACTGTGTCATTTGTTCCCATGTTTGGACCTCACCAATATATTATACATTTATTTTGTGTTTTTAACTAAAATTATCTTAACTAAAATTACCTTTTTATATATATTTTTTGCATATTTCTGTATTAATTTTCTATTTATAATTTTAACAAAAAATCTCATTTCTATTTAATGTTATTTGCATAATTTAATTTATTATTAATTAAATGAAAAGAATTACGGAATTATTTGCACCTTGCCATTAATTTTTTTATAAGAAGATAATTTTAATTTGGCCGCTAAATCATTATTTACTTCAGATATAAATTTATATTTTGATTTAAGGACTTTTGGTTCTCATGACCTTTTATCAATTTTTTATTTATATTTTTAACAAAAAAAAAAGTCATTTCTACTTAGCATTTTTTTCATAATTTAATCTATTTTATTACTAATTAAATGCATCAGATGCATTGGATCGTTTGCATTTTGTCCCCAACCTTTTTAATAAGTTAAGCACTATTTGCATCAGATGCGAATGTATTTTTCTCAATACTAAATTTATAAAGAAATAAATTAATATTATAAATATTTAATATTTCAGTAAATATTTTATACATATAAAAAATAAAAAGATAATTTTAATTTCGATTTAATAAACTTAGCCTCATCAATTTTCTTCTCGAAATATTATTTGATAATTTGATTAACCTTACGAAACCAAAACATAAATAATCTCTTTATAATAACATAAAATAAATATGTAATACATTAATGAGGTCCAAACATGACAATAAAAGTTCTACTGGGCCAAATTGAAAATATTCCATTATAAAAAGCAAATGGTCCATACATCTCTTGCATTAATTGATGATAAATTAAAATTTATATTATGAAAATAATATTAAATATAAATAAAACATTGATAAATAAATACACAAAAATATATTTTTTTATGATATAAAAGAATAAATTAAGGTCAACAAAAATAAATAAGTATAAATTATGATACACTTTTTATTAATAAATAATAATTTGTTAAGAGACAAAGTTTCAATTAAAATAACCCTAAATTCCTTTAAACTATATAGATAAAAAGTGTGAGAAGACATTTATATCCTTGAGGACTATTTTTAGTAATAAATGAGAATTAGTTTTTATAAAAGGATAGTACTACCTAAATATACTAAAATAGTTTTATTTTACTATAAAGTTATCCATGGAGCACAAACATAAAATATTGAAGCTAAAACTTTAATAAATAACAAAACATATTAAAGAATAAATATTATAAAATCACGTAAAAATTTATCACGTACCCCTCAATTTGTTTACTAATCCATTTTTATTTCTTTAGGAAAGGAATGGAGTTATAACTATAAAAGTGTTTTTGCACATAAAAATTGGCATAAAAATGTTTTATTATACAGATATCATTAAATAGAAATGTGTTTTTGTTAAAGATATAAATATAAAAGTGATAAATAAATTGGCATAAGAAACATATTTCCTAAGACAAAATTTCAATTAAGATTAACAAAAATAAATAAGCATTAAAAATCTTTTATTATTAGATATTGCACATAAAAAATAAAGAGATTTTTAATTATAAACATGAGGACCAAAAGTCCCTGACTTATTAAACAAAAATATAAATTATCTCTTTGTAAAATAAATATATAATACATTGATGAGGTTCAAATATGGGATATGGTGAGCCAACTTGAAATTATTCCTTTTTATAAAGATTGGGAGCAAAATACAAATGATCCCATTTGTCTCTTGCATTTAATTAATAATAAAAATTTTAAATTATATAGATAACACTAAATAGAAATGAGTTTTGACTAATTCGTTTATAAAAAAATCGGGGGCAAAATACAAATGGAAAAATGACCCATTCGTCTCTTGCATTTGATTAATAATAAAGATTTAAATTATACAGATAACACTAAATAGAGTTTTTTTGTTAAAGATATAAATACAAGTGTTAAAAATTCATTTACAAACTTAAGGACTATTTCTAATAAAAAAAAAAATCCATTTGTATATTAACCAAATTATGTCTCTTTCTTAAGGTTGGAGAAGGAATAAAAAGAGTGACAACAGGATGTTCTCACCGTGTAACGTGATCTTTGTTGACTGGAAGGTTTTGTTCCCCTCCTTCTTTGAACAATTGTTTTCAGTCCCTGCACTATCGAGGGGTTTGCAATGCTGTTGTCTCAAGGTGGTAAAATGAGGAACTTTGACCATTAATAAGCACACAAGAGCACAATGTCTACCACACGAGTAGATTTATTCTATAAAATCAGATTGGTAAAAATATATATGTAATTTTAATTAATAATGTATCTATCAGAATGAAAATATTGGAAGATCATATTGTAAAAACATAACACTTTCTGGAACAACCTAGCATTCATCATCTTGCATCCTAGGACTCTTTTTGGAACAACCTAGGATTCTTACAAGGTTATATTTGGTTAAATGTGTAACTCATGCACCAAAAAGCTGAAGAATGGAGAGCAACAATAGAGTTTCAACACTTGAACAAATTCAAAAAGTTGGGCAGCAAGGTGTTGAACACAAACAATTCACATGCCACAACGCAGAAATAGACCATCAATGCCACAAGGCAATGCTGGTAAAAGAGACTACAAAGTTATCCAAAACCTCTCCATATGCCAATCCAATTACGAATTACAGAAACCTATTCATGAAGGAGCCAACTCAAACTGCTCAGAACGGTAGAGGCCATGAACTCTCTAGGCTACCAATTGAAAGATTTTAGCGTATGCACTCTCAAAAGTAGCACAATCTTTTTTAACATCTATACAAGGATACAAAAATCCCAGTTCTGGCGAAAAAGAGTTACCATAAAGCTTACACAAAAATCCACCAGACACAATAACATATGAGTTGAATCCGACTCCTATAACTTCCAACTGTAATGTGTCAAGAAGTATCACATACCTTAACTTAACATCAAAGGAAATGCCGTGCTTCATAAACACGCTAAAGGCACAAACATTCAGAAACTTGTACACATAATCAATTATGTTAGCTATCACCCAAAAAGCAAAGACAACAAATAAGAAAGTGCAAACAAGAGTTTTGCGTAGAGCGAAGAAGAAACATACTCACCTTAATAACAAAATGAATAAAAAAGTCACCAAAAGATAAAAGGATTACCTCCATTCTGATATTGGATCCAAAGCAGAGTAATGAACAATATTTTGATGAAAAAAATCATGTTATCTATGTCTATATTATACACAAAAGCTGTTAATGATAACTTAATAACTTTTTTAATAATAAATAAGACCTGATTTAAAAAAAAAGGAAAAGAAACTACCTGATTTAAACTATATAGATAAAAGTGTGAGAAGATATATACCATTAAGGACTATTTTTATTAATAAATGAGAATTAATTATAAAGGATAGTAGTACCTAAATATAATTCTAGTAGTTTTTAACGAAAAGACAGATTAAAACTTATTAAAGAGGTGATTAATACTAAATATCTTTTTATCCTATTAGTCTACATTTATCACATTTATCACAAACATAAAATAGTAAAGTTAAAACTTCAATAAATAACAAAAAATATTATAAAATCACCCATAAAAAGTTATCAATCTTCCTTTATTAGAATTTAGAAGTACCCCTCAATTTGTTTATTAATCCATTTCCATTTCTTTCTTAAGGTTGGAGTAGGAAAGAAAAGGAGTTATAAGTAAACTGAATCCTTATTGACTGGCATTGGAAGGTTTTTTCCATCCTTATATCAGCAAGTGTTTTCATTGCTGCCAAGTCCTATCTAGTGGTTGCAATGTTGTTGCCACAGGATGGTAAAAAACAACAAACTCGACCTGAGTCCAAGCACGCAAGAGCACAGGGTCTACCACACGAGCAGATTCGTTCTATAAAATAAGATTGCCAAGTAACATGTAATTTAATTAATAATGCATCTAACAGAATGAAAATATTGAAAAATCATAATCTAAAAAGATAGAATAGAGTAATAAATTTAATAGCTTTACAATGTATGGGGGAAAAGGAGGAAAACGTGAGTTTTTTTTTTAGCAACCTAGCAATCATCATCTTACATTCTAGGACTCTTTTTGGAACAACCTAGGACTCTTACAAGGTTGTATTTTAGTTTAATGTGTAACCTAAGCACCAAAAAGCTGAAGAATGGAGAGCAACAATAGAGTTTCAACACCTGAACAAATTCAGAAAGTCTGGCAGCAAGGTGTTGAACACAAACAGTTTCACATACCAAAATGCAGAAATAGACCATCAATGCCACAAGGCACGTTACCTTTTGTCTTTATGCTGGTAAAACAGACTGCAAAATTATCCAAAACCTCTCACATGTCATTCCAATTATGAGTGACAAAAGCCTGTTTATGAAGGAGCCGACTCACATGCCCCAGAGTGGTAGAGGCCATGAACTCTCCAGAAGTAGCACAATCTTTTTAACATCTATATAAGGATTCAAACACATCAATCCCAGTTCTGGTGAAAATGAGTACCATAACAATCTAGGCAAAAAACCAGCCAAACACAAAATAGTTGAATCTGACTCCTATAACTTCCAACTGTAATGTATCAAAAACTACCACATACCTTCAAATTAGGGTCTCTTAACATCAGTAACAGTTACTTTGTTATGGTTTTGTATCATCTGACATATTCAAAAGGAAATATAAGTATGTTTAGTTATTGATTACATTTGTGAAAAATATATTATCCACCTACTCCATAACGCAGAATCATGTACACATGTTCAATTATGTATCAGTTAACACCAGGAAAGCAAAGGTAATAAATCAGAAGCTGCAAACAAGCAAAATCATCAAAGGAAATGTCACGTTTCATAAACATGTTGAAGGCACAATTATTCAGAAACTTGTACACATGTTTAATTATGTATCAGCTAACACCCGCAAAGCAAAGACAATAAATCAGAACTGCAAACAAGAGGTTGTTTTTAGAACAATGAAGAAACATACTGACCTTAATAACAAATGCATCAAGGAGCCATCAAAAGATAAAAGGATTACCTCCATTTTTTTATAATATATTGTGATCAAACACACACAGTAATGAACAATATTGTGATCAAATAAAATCAAGTAATCTATGTCTCAATTGTACATAAAAACTATGAATGATAAATTAATCCTCTTTTTAATAAGAAATAAAAATTTGTCAAGAGACAAAGTTTTAATAGAAAAATAAGCTATCTAATAACCATAGATTCCTTTACACTACATGGATAAAAGTGTGAGAAGACATTTATAACCTTAAGGACTATATTTATTAATAAATGAGAATTAGTTATACAACGATAGTACTACTACCACCTAAATATAATTTTAGTAGCTTTTAACTGAAAAGACGTCTATTAGTAGTTCTAATTTTTTAAGTCAATTAAAACTTATTAACGAGGTGAATAATAGTAAATAGCATTTAATAAAAAAAATTATCTTATTAGTCTACATATGATAACATTTAATTATAAAGTTGTGCATGGAGCATAAATGTAAAATACTAAAGCTAAAACTTTAATTAATAACAAAACATATTACAGAATAAATTTTTTAAAATCACCAATTTAAAATACAATCTACCTGTAGTAGAAGTACCCCTCAATTTGTATATTGATCCATTTCTATTTCTTTCTTAAGGTTGGAGTAGGAAAGAAAGGAGTTATGTTCTCACCGTGTAAAGTGAATCCTTGTTTGGAAGGTTTTCTTCATCCTTAGTTCAGCAAGTGTTTTCATTCCCTGCCAAGTCCTACCGAGTGGATGCAATGTTGTTGTCAGAGGATGGTAAAAGCGACAAACTTCGACTCGAGTCCAAGCACGGAAGAGTACAGTGTTTACCACATGAGCAGATTCATTCAATAAAATAAGATTGCTAAGTTTACATATAATTTTAATTAATAATGCATCTAATAAAACGAAATAATGGAAAATCATAATGTAAAAAGACAGAAAAGAGAAATTATTTTTATAAAAATGAAGGAAAAAAGATAATTTACCTTTTGTCTTTATGCTTGAAAAAAGAGACTGCAAAGTTCTCAAAGACGTCACCACATGCCATTCCAATTATGAATTCCAGAAGCCTGTTTTTGAAGAAGCCAACACAGACCGCCCAAAATGGCAGAGGCCATGAACTCTCGAGGTTGTATATTGAAAGATTTTAGCATATGCACTATCAGAAATAGTACAATCAATTTTAACATATCATCCAAGAGGACCATAACGGTTTCTACATTTTGTTCTAATTTCATGCAATTCTCTTTGTGCAGCGATTTAACCAATTAAGATTAACTCCACCTCAGTATTTTGGGTGGAAAAAAAAATGGACTCCTAGATTGACAAAAGGAATAGGAAAGTAGTATTTACCTAAATGCTTCTCTTGATCCCATTAGTGAACTAATTATAAGGAACACAAATACAGGGGCTGAAAACGACAACAGCATATTAATTATGAGACATGCTAGCTTTAAACTTTAGACAAAAATCCACCTAGTCCAATAACACAAGAATTTAATCTGGCTTTTACACCTTCAAATTGTGATATGTAAAACATTATCACCTACGTTACACTACCATCTTCTAGGAAATTGGGTAACTCAACAACACTGACATACACAATAAAATCCCCTCCAATTACTCGAAATAAGCACCCGTAGGAGTGTTGAAATATATTTTATCAGATTCCCCACACTGAAACCATGCTTACCCTCAAGCATGTCTCAATAAAAATTCACGAATTATCGTAGTAGCAAGTCTCAAATTTCCTTTCTGTCAGTCAAGTATATCCCCTAGACTAACATGACTTAATAGTTTAAGAAGAGATAGCAATATTGAGAACAAGCACTTGTAGCACAACATTCAACACACAAGTATCCCATTGACTTTATCAAAATCAATGAAACAAGTCTCAACACTCTCACAAGGATATCACTCTCATCACTCAAAAGTGTTTGAGAATTTGGGTTCCACTCAAATCAATACATAGCATGTCATTACCATAGGCTTGCTTGTGAATCAAATCTCCTCCACCAATGAAATTCAAATCAATGCATGAATCAGAGGGTCTTTCCATGGTTGTAATGGGGTTTAGGACAAGGTGTGGAAAAACAAAGGTCGAATGTGGCTTATTGATTCAAAGGAGTGAAGCCGACCTAGTTGCTCATCCTTCCAAGCTCATTTCCCTTCAAATCGAGTCAAGTGATATGAACAATCAAACTACTGAAACTTTTCATTTTCATTATCTGTTTCTGTTTCTCTTCCTTTTTCAGAACCTTTTCCTCTTTCTTTTTTTTCCCCCTTTTTTTCCTTCCTTCTTTCTCTCTTTGTGTTTGATCATTTTTTTTCATTTCTTCCTTTCCATTTCTTTCTTTTTCTGAATCTTTTCCTCTTTCTTTTCTTTTTTCTTCTTCTTTCTTTTCTTTCTTTTTTCTTCTTTTTTTTTCTTTTCTTTTTTCTTCTTCTTTCTTTTCTTTTCTTTTTTGCTTCATCATTTCCTTTCCATATCTTTCTTTCTTTTCCTTGGGGCTAGGAACGCGACCTTTGTATACTACTTGAATCATTTCACAAGCAACCAAGCCGACAACATCCCTTGAATGGGTTCAAAAGTTACTTGAGGAAATAACAAAGTAGGGGATAATTTGGCTTATTATGTGGTTTAACCAAGAAAAGATAAGCCAAGGCTCAAATGAGTTTTCTAAGCGTGATTGCAAGGTAGGCTATTTTCAGGTTAATTGGGTTTTCCTAAGTGCCCTTATCACTTTAATACACCAATCTTACAAGAATGTGGACTCAAAATGCATTACACAAGCAAGTTCTAGAATGGACACACGATGTTTGATGCCCTCAATCAAAAGAGACTTAGCAGCACTATTTAAATGGAAGTGCTTAGGTACAAAAGCTCACACAAAGGGCTTTTGTGTTGATACTTGAACATTGTTTATTTGATGCAGTCAATGGAACACAGTTCACACAACTTATTTTTTTTATATGCCACTAGTGCTTGTTTCTCCTACTTATCACGACTTATACCAAAATATCCTATTAATCTAAGGGATATAACAAGATAACATTCAGAAAATTCAAGTGCTACCACAAGATAATTCGCATATTTTTTCTCAAGACACACCAACTTCCTTCACAAGATCGGTGTTTAATAAAAAATGTCAACCCCCAAATAAAAGTTTTGAATCCCCACATATCCACATTCCAACAGAGCAATTCCCTGGCTGATCTAATTCTATTGTCACAATGAATAATAGGCTCTAATTTCTTGTTACTTTATTACAAGAAAGATTGTCATTCAAGTCAATCTAATGCAATAGGAATAATATCTCATAACCTGTATAGAGCACAAGTCACTCAAATCTTCATTTATTTTTCTGAAACAAGTAACTATTTTTTGTAGAGCTTTGCACCTCTTTCTAATCTTATTCTATTGTCAGCATGTATTAATTAGAAATGATGAGCTAAAGAAACTAAAAGAATAGATGTATTTAAGCATAGAAAATTTTTCTACATATGAGAACTGCGAAACTTACCTTCAAGAAGATCACAAACTAAAACCATAACACATACTGCATATAAGTGACGGGATCACCTCAGCATAACTTTTGCCTTGAAACCTTGCTCTATCCTGCCTTTCTTGCTTCAGCTGTGCAAATAATCGATGCCATGTGATCACTTAAGCAAATCCTTTGCTCCTAGAACAACACTCTGCAATAATGGGATGGGTTACTTTGTTGGAGTCGAACAAAATTGAAAATTTATATAATGTGGAATTATCATACAGAAATGTACGCCTACCCATTTCACAAGCTGATTAGTCATTTCAAAAGTTGTGTTGTAGTAAGACAACCTACGGAAGGTATAATAAATGATTGTTGTATAGACATGCTGTGAAATTTACAGTATAAACTTCTCCCATACTAATGCAAAAGTATTTATTTCTGCATTTCCGGAATCCTAGTCAGTGCATCAAATCTCTCAATTCATGCTGCTGCGCATATCTCTGCCTGCTAAAATTCTAGGATGGAAAAACCATCAGCAGCATTTCTGCATTGCAGGAACTGCATTTCTCTACTGCGGATCTGATAACTGGCAACATTCATCCCATATAATTCACATGGATTGTACATACTTAAGTTACTATTCCTCCCATTCTTAAAGATAAAAGCTATACAACAACATAATGGCTAGGTTTTCTGGATATCAAATACAAAATATTCTTTGGCAAGCAGTCATCACAAGATGCAGGCAACATGCTGAAGGACCAAATAAAGACCATATCTCCAAGATTGAAATGAAGTACGAGAGCCTACAAGGTACTGGCAAAACCCATACAAACAGCAATATAACAGCTGCTAGAAGAATATCAATGTGATTCAAAAGAAAATGAACATGAATAAGCATTCTAATTCTGACTAAAGAAGGGCAGCAAATAAGTTTTGCTTGGCTCCATCTACAAAACAATGAGTTCCAGATAAGAATTCGATTTGTCCAGTAACAAAGAAACATTGTCCAATTCCTAGTATCAAAGTACATGAACTGTTGTGTATTTAATAATGTGGAACAGTGAATCAATATCTTGACATCTTTTTTGAACTCTATTAATATGACCCCTCTGGTATGCGCTTCATATAGATCAAATCTCTAAATAGGAATTTTGTGTTTTTTTCCTTTTTACAGGCACCCAATTCAATTAATAGAGCAGCCAAACGTGCTCACTGTAGTTGGGACTTTCCACTCAGAAGAACAATAGCACATCAACAATTGGCTTTCAAGGAAAAGCAGGTATATACCGCCTAGTTCACTACCATGAAGTAAACTAAGAATGAGAACAACTGGCACAAGGATTACAATAACGAAAATAACAAATCTGCAGGATTTCATTCTTACATCTGGCGCTGAAGGCATTTTCTCTTTTGTTCATAATCACTTCCACGCAAGTCTGACTCCTGCAAGCCCTCATCCATAGCAGATGCTTTGAACTTGGCATAACTAATCCACACCTTCAAATGTTTTGTGCGGTTCAAAAGCCTCTCGTCTTTCATATTCAACATCAGATGTTTCAAAGTCAATATATGCCTGTCACCGAATAAATAGAAAATCAATACACATTGATTTGATTCATTAAATCTACAGTAGAGGTTGTAGAGCTATATAGCTATATTTAAAAAGAGGCAAGATTCGGTACTTACAAAATAACAAAATCGTAATTGACAAAGAAAAAACTAGAAGATGCAAACACACAAAAAGATTCGAAGGACCAGTTCGATGTTGGTACTTAGTGACATGGCATTATATGCAGGAGACTTGGCTATATGAGCACAGTAGATGCAGAGAGAAAATAGAACCATGTTTTTTTCTAATATATATCGGGACAAAGTTTGAAGTAAGTGCTTGAGTTACATAAAATAAACCCGTATATAATGAACTGGTAAAATAAATTATTGCCACCCACTGATCCATTTTGATGGAAGCTAGCATCGAACCGAAGTGTAAACATAGTGTGAGTGAGAGAGCAGAAAACACCCTTCAAGTTTGGGCGACGCAATGATCAAATACCTTACACAACAGCTTAGGCATGTTTAGCGCAGGTTGATCAATTGCAAGCTCAAAAAGAGCTTTGGCTCGTTCAATTTCCGCGAAGGATCTCTCCAACTCAGCAAACTTGCTCCATGCATAGCAGTTCTCTGGTGAGCACTCCAAGTATTTTTCATACAGCTTCCTGCATCGTTATATATTACCAAGTTGCAGCTCTATCTCGACGTACTTCTTAAATATTTGTTTGTAATATAATAAATGTAGAACACAGTTCAAGAAAAAACCACCAAACAAATATCAAATGAGGAATAAAGTTGCTATACATCATCTTATGTCACACCTTATCTTTGGGAGCCATGCAAATTGCCGACTCCAAAATTCGCCTTGCCGGTCAATATTTAACTGCCGTATTTAAACTGGACAGCCATCGGCCAAATCTTTGCAAATGAAAATTTGTTATAAGCAATCGTCTTTAGATACAAGCTGTAAAAGTTAAAAGTAAGTCAAGAAAGCATAGTTAAGATCACTTCATGAGAACGTAAGTTATGATGGCAGCAATCAAGAAAAAAAGAGTAACTTAGAGAAACAGTAAGCTATGGAAAGCATACAAAGGGTGCTCATTAAAAAACTATGACTATTTGCATGCAATTATTTTTACTCTATCCATCCCAATACTTGATTTCTAAAAACAAGCATGGATAATCTGATGCACCGCATAGAAAATTTCAGGTACAGATTTATTACAGGAAAAAGACTGCAAGTCAACAAATTCCAGAAGATGGTCTATTTCAGTTTAACCATATTTCTTTTATGATCACAAGTATATAGAGGCTTAGAACCATAATGGGAGCATTGCATGAGAAAAGTTAAACGGCTAATTAATCTTATTATAATCAATGCACTAAATGTACTCTTCATGTCCTACTGAGAAGATGAGGCACTAATAATCAATGCACTAAATGTACTCTTCATGTCCTACTGAGAAGATGAGGCACTAAATAGAGGATGTTTGGCCAAGCTGATATGTGATTTATTTATTTTAACAACTGCATGTACAATACTTAGGCATTCGACTAAGATGGACCAGACATTTGCCATTAACAAAACTTAATTAGTGCAGCAACTAATCACATGTGTCATAAAGTAACCACATAAAGATATGTGCATAACATTGACAAAATGGCCAAACATATGAGTAACACCATCAACCTGAGAAAGGAAAAGAACTCATTGAAAATAAAGTTTACTAAACTCTTACCTCTCTCAATTTACAGAAAATTAGAGAGAATGTTTCAAGAATCTTAGACAAGAACAGAAATAACCTTTACACCTCTAAGAGTTGTACCATTTCTTCCTTTGTGTAATCAAGATAAATACGTCTTTAACTATAAGAAGTCAAGAACTAAATCACCATACAAAAGGTGCTTGAATTGTTGTGTACTAGAAACCCATATATGCATCTTTAACACAGAATCATGAAATCAGCACTATTTAGACAAGAATTTGGTTTACCAGTGGGATTTTTCTTTGTTGGATTTCTCTGTGTTGTGTCCGCCACCTGCTACCTCTGCCGCTGCATCTCACAGAAAGTTGCAAAACCCCCTTCAAAGCGTTAATCACTCAGAGAAAAAACCCCAAATTCCAAACCCCCTCCAAAACGTTAATCGCTCAGAGAAAAAACCCCAAATTGCAAAACGCCTTCCAAAGCGTTAATCACTCGGAGAAAAAATCCCAAATTCCAAGACCTTCTCTGCTGCTCTTTCCTCTCTCTAGCGGTGGTTTGAGGGTTTTTCACTCCTCTGTATTTTTGGGTGAGAAGCGAAAATGAGAGTGAAAGGCTGAGAATGGGTGGATGGAGGGGCGAGGAGACGATAAAATGGTGGGATTAGGAGGTGATTTTTTCAGGGTTTTTACCGGTGGATTTGTTTTTCAGGAGGGGTGGATTTCTTCTTTTGTTCGATTTACCGGTGGATTGGGGGGTTTTGACCGACAAATTTGTCGAAATATTTTTGTATTTTTTTTAATTATTATTTTTTTTGTATATAGCTCTCTCTCTCTCAATATAAATATGAAATGTGAAATGAATCAACACATCTTTGTTATTAATTTAGTAATTGGTCTTTAATTTTTAATTATTATTTCTTTTAACAAAGTTAATTAAATTAAATATAAAATGTATTAAAAGTTAATTAATTATATATAAAATGTATTAACTTGTTATATATATAGAGTATAGTTCGGGTCAATTAATTTTTCTAATCGGATCTAACCAATTACACAATTAACCCATTAAATTATTTAGTCCAATCTTCAGTGCGATTTTAAATACATTGATTTTAAATGCTCGTTTGTTTTGATTATGTGGTTAAATAGATGAAATCTCTTTTTTGGTGGAAATGTGATTGTTTCTACAATAACACTTTCAAAATTGATTTCTATAAAAAAAATTACATTTTAATAAAAGCTACATGTTTTTTGGTTTTTAATCCTACTTTAAAAAAAAATGAGTTATAAGCTTCATAAAAAAAGGAAAAAAATAATTCAACGCATCTCAAAATTAAATCTTTTTTAATAAATTTCTAAAAATTCAAGTAGTGATCATAATGATTTAATTAATTCGGATTATTAAAAGTTTTTCATTACATACTTTTTAATGCAAAACAACTATGTATATTTTTTAAATCACATTTAGTTAAGAACTTAGATGTAAAACATACTTATGTTATGTTTTATCTTCATATTTTTCATATTACATATTTTAATTTTACGATAAATTAAAAATATATATAATATAAAATATATTCATATATACCGTGTCAGTAGTATGTCGTGTCCTAATTTTTTAAAGTTTTACGTGTCACTATGTCCGTATCGTATCATGTTCACTCCATTGATTATAAATTTTTACCCCAAAAAAAGCATTAAAAGAATGATAACTAATAAGTTTGGACTCTACACTTTAAAAACTAAAATGGCGCCAAATTTCAAAGTACGTAGGGGCTTTTGTAGAGCAACAAATAGAAATGAGCAACTTACATATAATGAAAACAGTCATAGGCGAGTTTTTTAGAATTCATTAAAAAGGCATTTAAAAAGTGGGAATAATATAAGGTAACAAAAATAATTTATAATTGAGACAACATATGAATAAACTAGCCCTAAATACTAAGACTCGAGGCAATTCAAGTTGTCAGCAGTCAACAATCGATAGCAAATGATAACATGCACACATATGATCATCCCATGCAGAAGTTGAAAGAAATGCAAAGTTCCAACATCAAATTTGGATGAATATCGCATATCAATCCAAATCATACATACTAGTTCCTATATAAAGGGGTTTGGCCTCTTAAGCTCAGCATTGGATATAACCCATAAACCAACACAAAATTCTTTACAACATAATAATGAATTAACCCAAAAACCAACAAAGAATTTATAGCATAACATAATGAAAAGAAAAAAAATCCCTTCACAATTCATCTATGATATCATCATATGCACATCCAACGGCTTACACATCTCCAGAAATTAAGAGAAGGGAATAACCTTTGTTGCTCTGCAGCAGCGGGCATCAATAATATGTCCAGTGGTATAGGAAGTTTGATTAGTGAACTGACCTTAAGTGGATTTAGGGATTAAATAAATATAATAAAGTACGGACTTGATTTTGTTATGGTTTGTTAGCCAATTTTTTGTTAAGTGAAAAAAATATCTTTAATCATATTCATTTTTCTACAAGATGTCCATATTTTGAAATTAGTTAATTATGTTCAAGACAGAATTAGAAAAATAGATAAATAAATAAACAAATTAGAAATACATTTTCTTAAAAATAGATTTATAACAAAGAATAAGTTTGTAAATATTAAGAACAAAAATAGATATTGAACATACAAGAACTATTTTTTATTAAGTTGGTATAATTATTCAGTGAATCCCTTATGCACATAAAAGTTTCGGTTTAATAAATTAGATGCTAAATAATTATGGTACTCATGTGAATTTTGATCTAAAAAATTTACTTAAAATCATCCAATGGAAAGATTGCTTTTGGAGTGAAAAACTGGTAGCAAAGTTGTACCTATTGAAATTGTCAATTTTAGACTTTTTTTTTTTTTTTTTAACCAAAACCACCTAGAGGTGGGGGAGCTTTTCGGAGTCCCCAGTCCTTCTATATTAAAACGCCCAAAATAGTTACAACGGGGAGGGCTACCTCCCTAGAATTTCTAGTAAAGCTATAAACAAGGAGTACTACTCCCTTACAAATAGAGCAACAAATTTTAGACTTTTATTTGATAATTATGTTTTCTCCCTCCTTGTCCGTTATCAAAACCCTAAAAATTACAGAGAAATAAACAGATAGATCTAAAACAATATTAAGAATAAATTACACATCTAATAACGACAGTGTTAAAAAAACAGTAAGAAAGAACAGATAATGCCCAGAGAGCCAGATCCGTTGAGGGACAACCCATAGTCACTAAGATCAGCAATCAAACTCACGGTTACTCAAAACTCAAACGTGAAATCGGCCACACAGACACTTTTGTAAAACAACAAAGGTTATCCACAAACTTAGGGTTTCACAAAGAACTTTGAATCGGGATAGAAAAAGGAGAAGAGGAGAGATCACAGTTGTTCGTATGTTATACAACCAGAAACAACAAGGTGATTTATAGTAGTTTTGCATTGAGGAGGATGGTGAAAAGAGGTGGTGGAAGATTATTTTCAAGGCCATAAGAATCAGAGACACAGAGAAGAAAGAGAGAAAAACCAGAGAGAAAGCGAAAGTAAAATGAGGAGGTAGAAGAATGAAAATAAGGTTAGGGTTTTAGGGATTAAGTATACTCTCAGCTTGGCCAAAACACGTCGGGGCAATAGGTTGGCAAGAGTTGGTTGGGCTAGCCAAGGTAGGCCGATATCAAGAGTGGGCCTGAGCCATCCAGGTGAGAATGAGAGAAGGGCTTAAAAGAGCTTGGGCCTACCATAGGTCATGGGCCATATTTCAATACTCCTCATTGCTAGTTACCCATTGTTAGTTAGATGGACAACCATTGGAGATAACTGATTTCAATAATGTTTGGGGACCAAACTAGATGAGGTCCAAATATGAGAACTAAAATGATTTAATATCTAACTTAAGGAATCAAATTGAAATTATTCCTTATAAAAATATATTTATTCGTTACAGGATAACATTAGAAACCAAAAGCTATAAAAGGCTATACATAGTAATTAAAAATATGATTTATGAAATTTCAAGTTATGTCAATTAAATTCAAGCAATTACTGTAGCATCCCCTTCGCTACAAGGGCTATATTTATCCTAAACGTCATACTTATAGTAATCCCTGTGTTTATAAATATAAATGCACATAATAATTTAATCCATATGTATACGTAACCCCAACGTCATAACAAGCGTAATCAACTTACAACATCATATATGCACATCAAACACCACAAGTAGTCCATCATAAGTAATCTCTATGCTTACATTCTCTCTATACAACAAAATGTGATTTGTACTCTAACTGACAAAGAGGAGAAAACAGCCTAATGGCTCGACCTGTCTGAGTATAGCACGTAAAACTATTTTTCAACAGTCAGACACCTCAAAGTCTACTCCTGAAAGAAAATGTCAGCAGAGGAATGAACCTGCCACTCAATAAGTAAATCACCAACCCTATCTATATATGTATATCAAACACAACCCAAACAGGATAAGTAGGGAATATGCATGGAATACAGTCAATTTGATTCAAACATAATCAGTTGTAGTACATCACATAGCCATCTCACAGTAAAATAATCAATTAAACTTCCTTTTCCTAGTTTGCTTACCAGAAAGTGATATCGTGTTTTTCCCGTCAATTCAATCTCACCGTTATATATATTTAAGTGAATCCCCTTGACAGTCGGCTTATCAATCTCGTTTCACAGCATCGCTCTTTTCATATCACATTTTTTTTCATATCGCAGCATCGCTCTTTTCATATCATATATTTTTTTTCATATCGCAGCATCGCTATTTTCATATCATATTTCTTTCATATCGCAACATCGCTCTTTTCATATCATTTTGCCTTATAGGCTTTTCAACACATCAAGGGGTATTCACACCACAATTACATTCAATTTCCACCACTCCCTCATTTCCACATATCACCATTCTTATAAGCAACTAGTAACATAAAACAATATATCAACATATTCTCATTTTCAAACATCCACAACACATCAAACAACAAACATAATATTTCAACGTATTTTCTCACTCCACGTACTCAATATCGTCAATCAAATTAAATTATTCACCACTCATATATTTTCAGATAAATCAATGTCAGCATTAACCACAAATTCATATAACAATAATACCACAAATAAAGGGGACATATATAGATAATACTAATTATTTACTTACCTCGACCTTACAACGCTTTTATCTATCCAATAGGTAGTGGTTCGGTCTTTTCACTCTACCCCTGTATCCTATAATGAGTTATACCACATACAGTTAATATATCGAGAATATTGTAATTTCTTTAAATATAATATTAAATATTATTCGTACAATTTCTAATAATTCTTTAATATTCCATTTCTTTTGAAATACAAATCTTCATTTTTCCTCTTTATTAACATACCATTTATTAAATATAATTTTTGGAATATTTCTATAAATTTTCTATCAATTTCTCGCTATTATACAATTTAATTGAACAATAATACATAGGATTGTATATTTAGTTAACAATTCCGATGAAATTGTATAAATTAGCTATAGTAATATTCAAATCTAATAAATTTAATAATCTAATTGACCAACGATATCATATTTATATCCGATTTGATATTTAATTCGATATTATTTTAAATAGCCAAACTCACAAAATATTCTGATTAAATAGTAAATCGCTCAATATAAATAATATTTAATAAATGGACTAATTAAATAATATAATTATATAAATTAATAAAAATTAAACTAGAAATCTTACCCCTCCGCTGCGAACTGCTGAAACAGAAAATGAAAATGAAAATTCTAATTTTGGTAAGTTTGTATATTTGTGATTGTGAGTAAGCACACATATATATATATGTATAGGTGGGGCGGTGGGTGATGGCCCACCCCCAAATCCTTTACCCTTTCTTTTTCTTTTGTTTTTTTTCTTTTCTCTTTCTTTCATATATATGTGTGTAGATATATTATTTACTAATATGTATATATCATTTACATATATATATATATATATTATTTAGTAATATATATTATATATATAATATTATTATTACTTTATTTATTTAATTAGACTTTTCTCAAATACTCATTACGTCCCTCCTAAATTTCCTTAATTAATATATGTTGCCCCAAATATTATAACGAAATCCAATTTAATCCATTCAAGTTTTATTCTATTCCAATTATGATCTATAATTTATTTACCAATTAACTAAATTTCATAAAAATTTACCAATTAATCCCACAATTATATATTATAATCTTTGGGGCGTCACAATTATTTTTAAAAATGAATAAAAATTGTAAAATCTATTCTTGCGATACTTCTTTTCTTCTGAAGAAGGGGTAAATTTTGTTGTCTATCTATAGACACTTATTCGTATTTTATTGTTCATGTGCTATGATTATGATTCATAATAAAATTTTTGACAGTCAAATTTTGTATCAAACCTACAAAAATTCATAAACATTAGTGATTAAAATTATTACACAAGGACCAAAAATGAATAAGTAGTTATAATATTATTAACCGTATAACATACATAATAACAATATGAAAATATTTATGATATATGACAAATCATAAATAATATTTTTCTAGGACTCCTATTATCAGTTAATTTTGTACATGTGTCATTGAAGAAAAATTAAAAATTATACTTCTAACTAATTTATTTTGTTTTAATACTTTCAAGAATGAATGGTGAAATAATACTAATAAGTGCAACTTATAATTAATGATTTAAATATAATTTTTCGTATATTATAAAAGCATCACACACATTTTCCCCCCTATATATATTAGCATCCATGTAGCCACGATTTTGGTCTATAATATTTACAAATTTGGTCTTATGTCAAATTAGGAACCAAATTTGTAAACATTAAGAGCCAAAATCGTGTTACATGAACATTAGGGACCAAAAGTGAATAAATAGCTATATAGAAACCAAAAATATAACTTACCTTCTTGTTTGCTGGTTATTTTTGACTAACTTTAGTTAAGGTAAATAATTACTTGATAATTAATCCAAGACATTGTGGCCTCAAAAAAATTATATTCTCACTTTATCTCAACTAAATGCAAATAATTGCCTTTGAAATTGAATTCTTATATTATTAAATGGAATAAAATAACAATTATAAATTATTCTTACTATATATTTTAATTGGAAAAAATCTTTTTCTTCTCTCAACTTAAAAGGATGTGTAAATTATGTTTTCTTGTGCCTCTATAAACATTAAGGACCAAATTATTACACAATAACTTATATATATGAATTAAATTAATTTACCTGGTCATGGAGGATTGAAAAACTCAAAAAAAAATTAAATCTGACCATAAGGTGGTATGAAGAACCGACCATGTAGGCAGAATGCATAAGAATAAATAAAAATAAATCCATCCATGTAGGCGGTAGGGAAAATCCATCATGCAGGCGGAATGCAACAAAAGAATATTTTTTATTATGATATCTATAAAGAGAATTAAATAACATAAGAGAAGACTAAATCAGGAGCCTTTTACATTGAGTTAAACTAATAGGTATGAATTTTGGTCAAAACATACCATACTAAAGCCCAAAAACAACGCCAAAGAGCAGCAAAATCGGGCAATGATGGCAAATCCGACCTTGTTCATACCCATAATTTAAATCAACGACCCAGAGTGTCTTTTCCTTATGTTTATTCAATTTCTCCTTATATTCATCAGTAATAAAAAATACTCTTTTTTTCTTTTTTGAGCTTTGCTATCTCCGTTGTTATAAATAATTCAGCAGAAGTAATTTAGCCTTGCATTAGGCTAAAGATGATAGAAGCAAGAATAAAGGTAACAAGTGCAGAAAAATAAATAAGAAAACTTACAAGTAGTTTGTACTCCTTCTTATGCCGAATAAAACTTTTATATAACTGAAGGAAAAAAACAAATTACAAATGCCTCCGGTTTAATACATGAAGACTGCTGAGGGCTTATGAACAAAAGGGGGTAGAGATTATATTTATAACCAAAGGTTCGGACTTGAAACAATTTTTTTACGTCCACATGGCCTTTATTTGCCAAGTGTCTCTTCATTGTTGACACGTGTCATTTAGTCAAAGTTTTTTACTTCCTCTGTTGTCATTGGTCACCTCATTTTTTCATCATCTTGGAGAAGCTGTTCTCTTTTGATTTTGATCCTGATTACTTGTGGTCTTCTTTGTCTTCAGAGGATTCTGAAATTTCCATTCTTGATTTTTCTTTTAATGTTTATCTGATTCCTTTGAATAAATTATCTAGAAATTCTTCTTGAGTAAATTCCTCCAAGGGATTCTGAGACTCTCTAGTGAGAAAAGAAAATTTATTTTCTCTATTTTTGGATGAAGTCTCCATAGGAGATGCAATTCCCAAAAGATTCTTTTTAAGATCATTTTGAATTTGCTTGAGATATTTCTCAATCATTTAATCTTTCGTGATCACTCCTTTCTTATTTAGGATCCTTTGGGAAATATGTTCAAAAGGATTGTGCCTGATTCTCTTCTTTATCAGCAAGAACTTTATATTCTTGTAATTTTTCCTCCATCTCATTGATGATTCCTTGACCATAATATTTTTTGGTACAGGATTAATTTGCACCAACTTGCACCAAATTTTTGAGCAATATCTCCTTTCAATGCATGGAATTTTTTGTAAGGCAATTCCTACTTTTGGTAGCCATTTCCAGATCCATGGAATAGAGAATTCCATAAAAAAATAAATGGAAGTCATTCCTTCAATCCATCTTCTTGATGTTTTGGCGAATAATTTAGCCATTCCGTATAGTATTCCTGAAAAATTTCAGGAAGGATAGAGATCAATGAACCAAAACTCATCCACCATTGAAACACCCAATTCGGTATTTCTTGCTGGAAGACCAGTGGGCAAATTTTAAAAAATTATGTATGTTTTCTCTTATAATTTTCATAAAGAAAAACTTTATTAAATGCTTCAACATAGTCTCAATAATTGAATTTTATAGTATTTTTTTTATTCTGGGTGAAGACATTCTTTTTCTCCTAATAGATTAATTCCCCATTCTACAACAGTGATGAATTTTTTTATTATCAAAAAATTAAATTTCTTTCCAATTACTGGAGAATGTGTGATTAATTTCACACTTTGGGAGGCCTTAAGGATACATTCATAATGTTCCCTTGGTTTATATGACCTGCGGTAAAAGATACAACATTAAGGTATCTCTTTATTAAATACCATGGATCATTTTCCCATGTTAAATCATCATTTTCAAGAAGTATAATTATCTCATTATGTTCACTGAATTATAATTAATTAATTTATCTTCATCCTCTTGCAATATTTTTGCATAAGATGCTGAGGATGATGATTCATCAGTTGTTAATTTTTTGTATTCCTTTTTGAATTCAAGAAACTATTTGAAGAGTTCATTTTCTTCTTCAGAGATATTATTATATTTTCCAATTCTGGAAATATTTTCCCTAACTAATGCCCTATTGCCATGTCTAACAATATCCCCTGCTCGAAATCTATCTCCTCTTTTATCGAAACCTACCTCCTCTCTTATTAGAGGAGGAATTCCTTCCTCTTCCCCTTTGGGGGAGCATTCCTGAAAAATAAAAATAATTCATTAGCCAGCATAGTAACCAACAATTTGCCCGAAGCTTCTCCAGCATGCCCGAAGACAATTCCCCACACTTTCGGGTTGTGTGGCTGGTGGTGACTGATCATAATGTTAACAACAAACATAAAATCAGACTCAATACTCAAATCTCTTATTTCCATGTCTTCTACAAATTGGAGTCCAAACCACAATGCCCACATTTATGCAATGTTGTTTGTGGTTGTTCCAATGAAATAAGCAAATCTTGAAATGAAGTGTCCTTCTGAATCCCGAATTACTCTGCTTGATCCTTCTGAGCTTGGAAAAATTCTAGTTTGGACCTGCTCGGCTGCATCTGAACCAATCACATAGTAAGTGTGATTGATGTACTATTTAGCAAAAGTGACCAATCACATAGTAAATATGATGCATTTGCTATGTGATTTGTTTAATTCGGCCAAATCTTGTCCGAACAAGAAATTTTTTCCCTAAACCTGATTTTCTCTGGAAGCTCCGTCAATGTTTAACTTAAGTTTTGGGTGGTGGACACCATTTAATATTGATTGGTCTTTCAGGTTTATGTTTAACTTCTTTTCGGAAGAGACGATTAAGACTATTATGCCACCTTTACTTTGGGTGATATGATTAGAGTGGGATGTATTAAGTTGTGATTAAAATTGTGATAATAACATTGTTGATTGTATTGTGATCTAGACATTTGTTCCGGTCTTGAAAGCAAAATCATGGTTTGACCCACACCCAAGTAAACATGAAATAAGAGATGATTAGCTATGATAGCATGACTAGTTATCCAAAATAAAGATGGCCTTAATGATTTAAAGAGAGTTATGAAAATTTGATTTACTATTCGTGTATGTCTTATTGTTACGTTCGTTTCAGAATGCCCAGAGTTTGTGTAGTATACGTAATAATTTGAATGAGTTATCGTATATACATGAAATGATAACGTAAGGTTGGTGTTTTCTAAATTGGTGAAAATACTATTATTTAGGGGCTCAAAAATTTGCAACTATTGAAGAAATGTTCTTAATTTTCAGTATTATTATATTTTGGAAATACGAATGTATCTACAGGTAAGTGAAAGGACTCTCAAGGTCTCCGGGTTAACTATTTGCAAGATATGGGGTTGTCATTGAGAATTTGCAAGACAAACACACGTTAGAGCCAGGCGGGAAGAATTCCGACTATGGCTCTCCGACGGGAAAGTCAATAAGAATCCCTAAGAATGTATAGAAAGTATATGAGTTGGATAAAGTGTTCGAACCTGGTTAAGGGGGTGGAGAGCCATATTCATATGTAAGGGTATATTTTTACGATGTAATATGATCCATTGGATCGTGTTTTAATATAATGGATCACCATGGATCGTACCAAGACCGCTGATAAAGATAGGAGGTGGTCCAGGGGACCAACACTGTGCGGGTAATGTAGTGCAGGCAATTCTGGCTGTGCTTTTCTAACATTTTGTCCTTTGTCTTCAAAGGGCTCCAATGACCTTCACATACTTCCATTATATAGGTCCTCTAAGGTCCTGCCTTTTATTACGTAGACTTTCCATGCTGGTGATTACCTTGACCTTTATAGGTCTCTTCTTGGATGGTGAAGGTCTCAAAAGGGATGTAGGAAATATCCCCACATTAGAAGTTCCCCTACTTACAAAGTTTGTCTATACTACAGTTGGATAAGTGGAACAAAAGACCATCGAACTCCATTACTTTCGTAGTCGCGTCTCTTCGTGTCACTTGTCATATCAAGCTTTTTGGCTGAAAATATTTCCTGGCAGCTTCATCATCTATTATGTGCCTGTGTCTGCCAGCCAGTTATTCATCAACATGTGCTACTGTAATGAGTTGCTTTTTTGTAGGGTTGTGTCCAATCGGAATCATTGAGGGTGTTCGTGCCGCTTCATTCTCTTTAAATGCTGACTCTTCTTTGTTAAGAAACCCTTCGTTTCTGAACTACTTTGCTTGTGAGAAATTTTGAGATTTGGTAATTTAATGAAGCCACATCTTTCCCTTTTTTCTAATCAGGTTAGTATCCTTTCACCCTTTCTTTCTGAGTTTTTAGATAATCCTTTAGCTATTTCGCAGTCTGGTTCTTCGAGTGATAGGATGGTCAGTACTATTCCTGTGGTTTTGTTTGGTCCTAATCCAATTAGGGATGCCATGTACTTCATTCTTGTTATAAACCATGAGAATGGGGACTTATTTCTTGTGGAATTCGAGGCTTCTGATTGGCCTTTCCTCTCTTCATCATCTTCTTTAACCCACACAAACGTTGATCTTCTACATTCCAAGTTCCATGTGCCTAATGATTATATTATTGTTAGGCCCTCACCTGATGATTGTCTACATCTTCCTCCTTTTGAGTGTCGAACCTTTTTTGTTCCCAACTTTGAAACTAGACTTCGTTTACCCTTACATCCTTTGATTAAGGGGATACTTGAGGTCGCATCTATTCAAAACCCAACTTATCCTAAGTTCTTTTGGAACCATCTCTGCCTTCGTAATTTTGATGGCTCATTTAGGTATTGATCACTCGATTGATAACTTCTGTGCTCTTCACTATGTGAATCTCAGTATAGGTGAGAAGGGTTTTTTCTACTTGAACAACAAAAGTGGGCTGAAGCTAGTGAATAAGAGATCGTATACAAACTTGAAGAGTTGTTTGTTCTATGTCCGTCCCCCACTTGATAAACTTTGGGTTAACTCTAACAAGTAGCGTTTAACTAAAACTCCTTTAGAACCCGTGGGTCCTATCTCATGGGATGATACCTTCCTAAGGGAGGAGATTCTTAAGTACGAATATGATTATAAAGTTATTATGACCGAGCAAGTTTTTTTTTCCATAGTTGGCCTGCTTTAGCCTCCTTTGGCTTGGATGCCTCATATCTTGGTATACCTCTTCCTCTATTTCCATTAAGTTGTCTCGTTTTTTATTTTCTTTACTGACCTTCAACTTGCTTATCTCAGAAAACATTGTAATGGCTTCTCATGCCCTTTGGAATAGTGCTCGCCGTCACTTGCAAGCATCTTCCTCTTCTCAGTTTCCTACTCCTTCATGCCCTATTGCTGCAGTCCCTGTTTCTACAGGGGTGCCCTTTTTTTCGAGGGTGCCCCTCGTGGTTTGAATGGTTCTGATGATATTGTTGTTTTGTCTGACTCCTTTTCTATGCCCCCAATGCTTTCAACTATTGTCGTAGCCCATACCGAGTCCATTCCTAGAGGTGGGAGAGGAAGTTCTTCCACTGTTGGCGTCTGTACGAGGCGTAGAGAAAGTTGATAGGTGCTGATGACTCTGATGAGGCGGATGATGATGGCGATGACCTTCCCCTTAGCTCCGTAGATACACAAAGGTATTTCAATATTTGAACCAAGTACCGCTGCCCCTGCTAAGAAAATTAACGGGACTTCTAAAGTTGATTTTGCTAAGGGAAAAACCAAGATTGCTCCTCATCTGGAACCCCCAATTATTGCTGAGTTGGAAGATAGCTTTGTTTCTATCCCGATAGAAGTACATGCTTATAAGGAGGCAACAAGAAATGATGGAAGGTATGCTCAGAGAAATGAGAGAGACTTGGTTGGTTACCAGGGAGTCTCCTACTGAATCTGCGAATCCTGTTACCTTGCTTTGCCCCAGCTGGAATGTTAATGAAAATTCCTCCCTCTTGGGTTCTATTACGAGCGGCGTCTCCTTTGACTTGTACCGTGGAATTCTCTTGTCCATGGACCAAATGAAGCTTTCGCTGAGCCTACTACCTCAGATGGAGTCACATAGGGCCAAATTTCTCATGGGGGTTTGGATTTTTTTCTTGTTCATTTTCTGCTCTGTCTAATTCTCTTTCTGATGTTCTGTGACCTTTGGTTTGCCCGGTGAGCCATATCTCACATGGTGTGACTCTCCAGACTACTAATTTTATGAGTAAGCTTCTAAGGCGGAGGAAAATGCAAAGGCAGCCAAGGCTCGAGTGAGGAGCTGAAGGAACAAAATAAAGTGTTGCGCGCTAAATTTCAGAGTTAAAGAATCAGTTGCCAAATATGAGGAGAGACCTGGAGAGGAAGAATATGCTCGAAACGAAGGATTTTCCAGAGAAGCAGAACGAGCAGCTTGAGGCTCAATTCAAGGATCTCATGGTTCTAAGGAGATGGATTGTGAGTTATTTCGCCAGGCGGGTGTGGCGAAAGGTAAGAAATTTTTCTACTCTAGTGCTGAGTGTAAAGAGCTGGTGGTGAATAGTAGGCTCTAAGGTGCCTGCGCCTTTACAAAGTTTCCAGTGTTCGATCAATAGGCTGCTGAAATATTTTTGAAATTTAAAGCTGAAGTTGAAAATCAATTAAATAAGAAGATTAAAAGACTTAGATCTGATAGAGGAGGAGAATACAACACTAAATTCTTAAAAGAATTTTGTGAGATCAATGGAATAATACATGGAATGTCTTCACCTTATACACCTCAACCAAATGGCATAGCCGAACGGAAAAATAGAACTTTGAAAGAAATGATGAATGCTATGCTTTTAAGCTCAGGTATGCCTGATAATATGTGGGGGGAAGCACCTTTATATGCATGTAATATCCTTAATAGAGTCCCACATAAAAAATTGAATAAAACCCCTTATGAATTACGGAAAGGGTTTGCTCCTAACTTTAAACTTCTTAAGGTGTGGGGTTGTCTAGCTAAAGTAGCATATCTAGAATTTAAGAAAACAAACATAGGTCCTAAAATCTTTGACAATGTGTTTATTGGATACGCCCAAAATAGTGCCGCATATAGATTCATGTGTTTAAATGATAACTCTCTTTCTGAATCAAGAGATGCTGAATTTTTTGAACTTGTTTCCCCATTGATTAAAACTTCTAGAACGAATATAGCCTCTTCAAGCAATAAACCATTGTTAACTTCCTCTAATTCTATTGTGAATAAACCTAGAAGAAGTAAAATACAAAAAATATAACATAGTTTCGGACCAGACTTTCTAACTGCTTTCCTAACAGAAGATCAAGGAAAGATAAATGAAGATTTTGTTTTAATGTTTCTAGTTGAAGATGATCCTAATACATATAAGGAAGCAATAACCTCCATAGACTCTAGTTACTAGAAGGAAACCATTAGAAATGAACTAGTTCTATAATGTTAAATCAAACTTGGGATTTAGTAGATTTGCCTATAGGAAGTAAACCTATAAAATGTAAATGGGTCTTCAAGAAAAAAATGAAACCAGATGGGTCAATAGACAAATTTAAGGCACGATTAGTGGTTGTGGGTTATAGACAAAAGAAAGGCATAGACTATTTTGACACATACTCACCAGTGGCAAAGATAACAACCATTAGAACTCTAGTTACACTATCAGCATAAAATGGATGTAAAAACAACCTTTCTAAATGGAGACTTGGAAGAAGAAATATCTATAGAACAACCAGAGGGGTTTATAGTACCTAGCCAAGAAAATAAAGTTTGTAAACTTAAAAAATCACTATATGGACTAAAACAAGCACCCAAATAATGGTATGAAAAGTTTGATCACACTTTAAAAACTATGGATACAAAACAAATGTATCAGATACATGCGTATACTCAAAATTATTTGGGACAGAATGTGTTATTATATGCCTATATGTCGATGATATACTGATTTTTAGCAGCAACATAGCAATAATTGATGAAACCAAAAGATTCTTATCAGCATAATTTGACATGAAAGATCTAGGAGAAGCTGATGTAATCTTATGCATTAAAATTAGAAAAACAGAAAATGGGTTCTCTCATTGTCAGTCCCACTACATAAAGAAAATCTTGGACAAGTTCGGTGGTCAATATTAAATACCAGTCAAAACACCCTACGACCAGAGTGATGTCTCAAAAAGAATAAAGGTGATAGTGTGTCACAAGCTGAGTATGCAAAAATCATAGGGAGTCTCATGTTTTTCATGAACTATACCAGACCTGACATAGTTTATGCTGTGAGTAGACTAAGTCGGTATACCCATAATCCCAGTAATGAACATTGGAATGCACTACGTCGCTTGTTAAGATATCTAAAGGGAACTATAAACTTGAGTTTGCACTTTAATAAATTTTCCGCAGTGTTAGAAGGATTTTGTGATGCAAATTAGGTTACCAATAATGATGAAGTAAGCTCAACTAGTGGATTCGTCTTTACTTTGGGTGGGAGAGCTATTTCCTGGAAATCTGCAAAACAAACTTGTATAGCTCGCTCTACTATGAAATCTGAATTTATAACTCTTGAATTAGCAGGTCAAGAAGCAGAGTGGTTGAGAAACTTATTGGGAGATGTGCCATTGTGGGGGTCAACTATGCCAATGTCTCTGCACTATGACTCCCAAGTTACTATTGGAATTGCCAAGAACTCTGCTTACAATGGCAAAAGGAGACATATTCGTACCAGACATGAAGCTGTAAAAGAACTCCTAAAGAATGGGATAATCTCCTTGGATTATGTGAGGTCCGAGAGGAACTTGGCAGATCCTCTCACGAAAGGACTTACTAGGAGAATTATCTTTGAGTCTTCAATAGCAATGGAGTTAAAACCCCTTGATTGATGGAATATGGTATTGACCATATAAATCCATAGTCTTGTCTTTAGGTGGTCCTAATAAGGACTTGACGGATAACTCTGACTTTATTCAGGAAGATAGCCTCATAGCTCAGTTGTTGAGTGGTCTATATACTTGATGAAACTATCTGGATGAGTGTGGAGGTGGGCCGCCTTCTATGAAAGAAAAATAAAAGTTCTTTCTAGAGCACTCATTAGAACCCAAGTATAAGCGCATGGCCGTTAATAGCACTCAAAATTTTATCGCGAAACAACGAACAGTAAGGAATTCATACGTGATTACGGGGGGTCTCAATTTGAGCTATCGAAAGTTCAAGAGTCATATCACTCTTGTTAGCCAAATTGATTGCCTTACTTCACTATGCATTGATTTAATTGAAAGATATTAATGCTTAAGTATCTCTTTCTTCACTCATGAATCATATTCTTCTTCTACATTAGTCATTTGTGGGGGATTGTTGGGAATGACTAATCTCTTGCTCTTTCTAGCCAAAGTTTGTGCAAATTTTAACAAACATATCTGTTGGAAATTTTTTATGGCTGGTAAGAGTCCAACTTTCTCAAGCAACACATCTATAAATAGCCTCAACCCTATGCATTTCATACACACCAAAATCGAGAGCCTCTTCTCTTCTAGCTCCTTCCTCTTCTTTCACTTCTGAGTATTATTTTTGTTCGTTGTTTCAAAATTTCTTCCACGTGTGCGCATGTAAGAAAGTGCGCATGGCCATTAAAAGCATGAAAGACTGTACCGTGAAAAACCACTGCCTTGAAAAACCATGGTAGTTCCGAAATTTTGCTTTCAAGGCAGTGGTTTTTCACGGCACAGTCTTTCATTTTCTAACACTTATCATCTCAACTTTGCAAAATTTACACTTTGCCATATATGTTTGTTTGTCGATTTTTTTATCAGAAAAACATCACATGCTGTGTATATGTCAAAATATCACATCGCAAAACCCTTAAATATAATATATGTTCTGCATGTGATGTTTATTCGACAAAAAAATTGGCTGAAAAATAGTTATAAATGGCAAAATGTAAAATTCCATAAAATTGATATGGCAAGTTAACACATTAAAAAAGTTTAAATGCTAAAATTTAAAGCCGGTCATGGTTCGAACAACGAAATATAATTTACTCTAACTTTTATAAAGAGATTTTCAATATTCATGCGATTAATGATTGTATTATATTTATCCATAAATTTACTAAAAATATAATCATGAGCGCAACATGATACGAACACTATAGCTTTGTTAATAAATAGGGTTATTTACACTTAAATTTTCTCTAAAATTTAATTATACTTTTTTCTATTTTTTAAAAATTATACTTGTACCTTTCGAAAATTCTCTGTTTACAATTGTATCCTTTCAATTAGAACTTAGACAGGAAATATTGAAGTCGGAAAAAATACTATATAAAACTTCTTATTTTAGCTTTTCATATAAATTATTGAGAACATGGATAATTTTTTCATTTATTAAGTGCTACGTTTTATCCGAGGACAATAATTCGTAAATAATATATTATTATAATTACACGCTTTTAATTTGTCAATAAATTTTACTAAATTAATGTGGGATAAATTGAAAGTTTGTATACATATTTTGTTGACATCAATATTTTCTATCCGAGCTCTAATAGAAAAAGTGAAATTGTAAACGAATAAATTTTGGATGGGGTGCAAGAGTAATTTAAAAAAAGATAAAGAAAAATATTATGATTCAACATTTTGAAATAAGATCTAAATATAAAATATACAATTACATGAAAGTAACTCACTAGAATGAGTTTAGTGTTCCTCTTAAATGCAAAAATATTCTTATCATATTATCTACCTTATCATTAAGTGAGAGCACCGTTTTGGTGTCTTTACTTTTATTGGTATGCTAATTTACGTACTTTTAAATAATTAATTATTTATTTACTATAATCATACGATTATCGTCTGAAAAACATAGTTATTATATAAACGTTGTCACGTTCTCTAGTATGAGAGCTAGAGTTTCTCTCGCATGAGAGTTCTTAGCACTGTGAGCTACCTTTGGTCCTTCTCTCGTTTTGTTGGCGGGCCATAGCCATTCTCCAATCTCAACCAGCATGAGGCTTGTAGCCTTCCCACCAACACTCGGCATACTGGGGGAGTGTTGTAGGCGCAAACTCGCAGGAACCCATTCCACTCTTGCAACCATGCACAAGTCCCCTTTATGTCTTTTTCCTTTTCGTTGTTGTTTTTTTCCTCAGTTTGGTCTTTTTTTTTTCATTTTTGTTCTCATAGATATTGTTTAGTTCCTTTTGTTTGGTGTTAGTTTTTCAGTTTTGTTTCTCCCGTTTTGCAATGTCGTTTTTCTTAATCTTGTCCTTATAGGGTTCGGGTTTCGTTTCTCATTTTTTTTTTCTTTTATTAGGGTTTGCCTTGTTCTAGTGGTACTTAATTGATTAAATCTCTAGATGTGTGGTTGTTTTTCCTTTTAGGATGAACAGGCAAACAACGTGAAGTTCCTCAGTCTTTCAGCACAGTCTACCATCGACTACTTAATCACATGTATTATACTCGGGCTAGGGGTTATGGATTCATTTTGCATAGAACAGGACGAGCTTCTAAACTTACTAAGGATAAGGGGGACAATCTCATCCTCCCTGACTAGTTATGGAATGTAGAATCAAACCACTATCAGTTGGCGTTGGTAGCGAGGCTATTGTCGGGGTGCGATTTCAACTTTGATGGGTTGTGTTGGTCTCTTAAGGGTTTTCTTAGTCCGATTAAGGGAGTGGAGATTAACTTTTTTTGTTTTTTTTCTGAGGGGAGCCTCCTTGTTCGTTTCAACCACATTATTGACAAGAATAGAGCTTTGGAGGGGTGTCCCTAGAGCCTCAAAATAAATATCTTAATTTCTAGTTGGCTGCGGGGCTGACTAAAATCCCATGCAAGTTTTGTTAATCTAGATTGCTATGACTTTTTCACTCATGTCCAAGATCTCCCCCTTAGTAAGATGAACCTGGGAGTCGGTACCTATATCAGCAATAGGATTGAGATCCTTGGGGACACAGAAGTTCATGAGCATGCATGTGCTTGGGATGCCTCCCTCCGTATCTGAGTGGCACTCAATGTGAATTAACCTTAGAAGAGAACTCTCAAGATTCATAAAATAATGGGCGAGGAACTTGTGGTTACATTTACTTACAAAAGTTTCCCTAACTTTTGTTGCATTCGTGGTAAGTAAAGGCACATCTGGAAGTACTATGACGCTTTGTTTGAAGAAACCGTTGTTGACCTAGGTGATATTACGCCCGTTCGAGCTTTGGCTTAATGCACCTACCTCAGTCCGCCCCCAAAGGAGGATGAGTGAGCCTAACTATAGCAATCGCCTAGAGCCTTTAGGGGTACAAAGGGGAAAAAGATATCTTTGGCAGATTTCAAGTGTCGATTTGGAGTGGAATGACAAGGCCTTAATTGGAGCACGAGGGAAACCCCAAGATAGAAAGTCACCAAGGCACACCTGTTGTCGTGGAATCTCAGGATGCCACCCTCCTAATGGGAACACGGCTCAGATGGTGTCTATACAATAATTGAATTCACTAGTAGACAAGGTGTTCGAAAACATCTCTATGACAGTGGGGAACACTACCAACATAGAGACTGAGCCAACGCCGTGTTCTCACCTACACAATCCCTCTTCTGGCGAGCTAGTTAGGGCAGCGGATCAGGGTAGGGCGATACCACTATGGGAGTAGAGGTTGAGTCTAATAGACTACACATGAACCAACAACTTGTGAAATTCGTTCTGTCTTTAGAGCTGCAGCTTATAGAGGTACTGATCAATATTCCCCTCCAATTTTCAGCGATGAAAGGGCGATTGAGAGAGGGCCGTTGGGCAAGAGGCCGATGAGGGAGGACTTGTTTGCTTGGGAACGTACATAAGAGAGATCATAGAATTAGTATCATTGATAGAGAGCTTAGGTCCATTCACTTCAGTAAACGGCGTTAGTTGGTAGATGAAGAGTCAGATTACATATCAACGGAAGCTGTGACACAGCTCTGCAAGTTGCCATGAATCTCCTATGTTGAAACTATCAAGGGTTGGAGTCCACATGGACAATTCGAACACTCGGTGAGCTCGTGAGGGTTCACAACCCCGGCTTGGAGTTCCCTTGGACAATTCCAACTAAGTTGTCTGAAAGGAGATGTGATAGAATTAAAGAGGGGCTTTAGTGTCATAGCATCATTGTGGATTCTAGAGGTACGGGTGGGGGCTTGCTTCTACTCTAGCAAAAGGACATGATTGTTACGATTCAGTTATACTCTGCACTTCACATTAGCGTAACAGTTCAGTTAGGCGAAGGGTCAAATTGTTTAAGGTTTATTGGGTTCTACGGCCATCTGAATGCATCATGTGAGTAAGAAGGTCGAATCAAAGTGGCCATGGCTTTGTGGGGGAACTTTTACGAGATTCTCCATTAGAGTAAGAAGGAAGGTTTGCTACCTTGACTGAACTGGCAGATTAACAACTTTTAGAAAATATTTTTTGACTGCAATCTAATAGATCTGGGCTTTCGAGGGAGTTGTTTCACTTAGTGTATAACAAAGTTCATCTAAATACAGTTCGTGCTAGACTTAATCAGGAATGGAGTGATCTTAGGTTGGCGAATTTGTTTCCAAATGTTTAGATAATGCATGTGGATATGAGCTGCTCGAACCATAGTGTGGTGCTCATTTCTCTTGAATGTTAGATGATATGACAAGGCAACAAAAACTGAAACTGTTTAGGTTTGAACACGCTTGGCTATAGTCCTCGGATTACGCTACAATCATCTTGAAAACTTGGTTGACGAATGTGGGGTTTGCTGGGATTGATTAGTGATGTATAAGATCGCGGTGTGTAGCAAAGACTTGAGGAACTAGGATAGGACTAGCTTTTGGAATGCTACCAACTGACTTAAGGAACTGGGATCGGAGTATTAAGGAGCAAAGAAAAAGAACAATATTCGAGGGTAGCAAGGAGAAGCTAGGTAGGCTCCTGGCTGAGTTGAGGAGTGTTTTGTTAGAATAGGTGACCTGAATGCCAAATAGATTGGCATTCTTATAATCTATTCTAATAATAACTCGATTTTATATAATATTATTCAGTGAATAAAATGAGTATTCTCTATTGACATCTCATTTGTTGTGCTCATTACACATATGTTTGCATTTCTTTCAAACATCACAATAAAACCCACATATCACCTTAACAACTGAGCAATAGTTGGACTGCGCATTAGAGGGCAGTTATGAAACCAACTATCTAGGGTTGGGTCTGAAATGTTCCAAGTCGAGGACCTTAAAAATGGGCATCGAGTGTCCTATAAGGACTTGCATTAAGATTCGCTTTCATTTGATGAATGCCATATTTCATAGGCGACAGACATGGGACGTCTATGCTATATTAATGGGTCGATTGGCTAGACGTTAAATTGGCTGAACTGACTCGTGGGGATCATCATATGGAAGCCTTGGAGGTTTGATCGGTATGACTTGAATCCCCGTTAGTACGGGAGTGGTCCTCAAACTTGAGGAATCACGGCAGTCACATACATGCAATGACTAAATCTTGGATTTGTGTGAGAGGTGATCGTGTCCTAAGCATGGTCATCATAAGTCTTATTCAGTGCAGTCCTTGGAGTTCCAAGTAGAGGACGGCGAGTTCCAAGAAGAGGATTCGGTCCCTATCAAAATGTGATAGAAGTGTCTCTATACACTTGGAGATGCATTTATGCTCTCTACGGCCACAATTATTGGTCGAATAGAAAAAAGAGGTTCCTATATCGAGCAATTTGGAGCAATGCGATCTCAAGTATTATGAATAGACGTATAGTCCAAAATGAGAATCGACACCCAATTCCATACCCTAGACTAAGGCCCGGAGATGGTAGACGGAAGGACCGTACCCGTATGAATTAGAAATGGTGACCAGAAAGTGAATTGGATTGGCGGTTTTGGGATTTAGCAATCTTTATGAACGTGATATTATCTTGATGAATGTAGTGAGCATTCATCTATGGCACCATGTGTTTGTTGTGCTTACTATTTATGTTGAACGGTATTTTAATATCACAATAAATGCCCATAGACCAATTGAATAACCCATGTAGTTAGGCTGCACATTGGATGGTAACTATGAAACCAACTTCTGAGGGTTGATTTGAAATATTCCAGTCGAGGACCTCGAGACTGGGCATCGAGAGTCCTATAGAGACTTAGATTGCATTCATTTGATGAGTGTCGAGTTTCATCGGCGACAAATATGGGATGTCTATGCAATTTTACTAGATTAGTTGACAAGGTTGTTAACTGATTGAAATAACTCGCGGGAATAATCATATGAAAGCCTTGGAGGCTTGATCGGTATAACTTGAATTCCCAGCTCCGATAATACAAGATTAGTCCTTGCACTTGGGGAATCATGAAAGTCGCATGCATATGATGGTTGTATCTTGGATCTGGCGAGAGATGACTGTGTCTTTGATATGGTCATTATAAGCCTTGCTCAGTGTAGTTGGATTATGTATTGAGGACTGTGGATTTCAAGATAGAATTCATCCCTTATCAGTATATGATGGATATATCTCCTATGCGCTCTGAGATAGTTTAGACTCTATAAGTTTATGGTCATAGTGATTGGCCGAATAGGAAATGGTTTTCTTTGTCGATCAATAGAGTAAACACATCTCAAGTATTTAGCATAGTTGTTTGGTCCAGGATGGGAACTGATACCTAATTCCATACCCTAGACTAAGGCCGGGAGATGGTCAACGAAAGGACCGTACCTGTATGGAACACGAAAGCCTAAATGTTCATGCCAACATTCACCTAGTCTCTAATACCATGGACCATTGATAGACGACCACCTATGGTAACGGGACTTAATGGTTAATTGGAAATGATTAATTAAATTTGGTTTAATTAATTATTTATGTTGGAAACAATGCCCAAGTCTAGTTGAGGGTGAATCTAAAAAGTCACATACAAATCACTCTGGAATTGGTGGAATTAATTTGAAATTAATTCGAGAAGAAATGAGTTAAATTAATTAGATTAAATTAATTCAAGGAGAATATATAAATGATTGGATCATTTATTTAATAATCCATTCGATGGATGGCTCAAGAATTAACGATTTGGATTAATTAATTTTGGACTTAACACCTTTAAATTAATTGGATTAATTTATTTGGTTTGGCTTAATTAATTGATTGGATCAATTAATTAGAGTTTGATTTTAGATTTATTTAATTGGAGTAAATGAATCTTTGGACTTAATTGGACTAAAAATATTTTAATATATATTGTCCAATGAACTTTTGTTGGGCTTAATTTAATTTGATTAATTCAAGCCCAGTCCATACTTGAAGTCCAAGCCCATTTGAGGGAGATTAGAGCAAGTTAAGAAGGAGTTAAAACTCCTCATCATGATGAAGATAAGAGTGGTTATTTTATCATGGTTGAAGGTTATATGCTTATGAATATATAGGTTGCCTTGGAGTTAACTTGGTAGTTATTGAATTTTGAATTCAATTGAGTGTAATATACAAAAATACACACATATCCAACATAACCATCATGAACCACGGAATTTGCTCTCTTCTCTCTCCAAAAATATTCTCCTTTTTGTTCTACAAAACAATCCAAAAACACTAAACAATAGTGTTAGTTTGGAGTTGTTTTTCTTGTTGTTGTTTGTTCTATCTAGCAATAGAACAAGAACTATGTCTCTTCCTCAGTGTGGTGTGGACAAATTAGAGGGGAAACAAGAACAATGCACGTTGTTGCTCATCTATAGAAACAAAAGGTAAAGTTACATGTTGAATTTTATGTTTTTGTTTTAATCCTTTAGCCAAATGTCTAGCATGCTTATATATTTGTTATTATACTTTTGACAAATACCGAACGTCGGAAAATTTCAAAGTGAACACCCCTTTGGACCGTTAATAATTTTTTTTTATTTCACGCTTCCACTGCGTTCCTGGGCCGTACCGATTCTTTCAGTATGGACTCGAGAGCCAAAAAGTTCACATGAATATTTGTCTAGTCTCTTGTGGCATGGGCCGTTTCTAGACAGCCACCCATGGTGACGGACTTTCTTAATCAAGGGATGATCGAGAATTATTAATTAAATTATATTTAATTAATAATAGTGTTTGACATTAGCCTAAATTTAGCTAAAAGGTGAACCTAAAGAGTCAAACAAAAATTATCGAGAAGGAACGAGGAACTAATTGGAATTAATTCAATAAGTAATTGGATTACTTATAAATGAGAGGGATCCATTGGATGGAGGAGCCCAAGAATAAATTAATAGGAGGATTACTTATAAATGAGAGGGATCCATTGGATGGAGGAGCCCAAGAATAAATTAATAGGATTAATTTATAATGGGATTGCCTATATTATTTAATAAGTTGGACTTATTAATTAATAAAGGCTCATTGGGCTCGTATATTTAATTAGATTAAATGTATGATTGACTTAATTAGGTGGACTTTAATTAAATTAGATTTAATTAAAACCATTGAGCCTTGTATTTGATCTATTAAAATCGGCCCAAGCACCCCTTAATTAAGTTGTTGGAAAATGGTAGGAAAGGAAATTATTTACTAACAACTTCACTTTTGGAAAGTGTCATGTTAGTCATCCTTTATTTGGAATAAAATATTTTATTGCCTTATGGAAGATAGAATGAACCTAAACACATTCTAATACATCCATAGAAGGTATATATATGTATATTAGTTATTTGGAATAACTAATGAATACCTAACAAACAACACAAAATATTTTCCTCTCCCTAGCACCCCATTCAGCCGCCCCTCTCCAACACACACTTGGTGTGTGATTTCTCAATAATTTTTTTCTAGAAAAGAGGATTGAGGGACTACAAAATTCCAGTGTGGCGTAGACATAACTTAGAGGGCTTCTAAGTTGAAGCCTTGAGTGAACGGATCAAACAAAAGATGTTTGAAATAAATCAAGTCAACTCTTAATTTAATTTATTTACCTCTCATTTTTCACTCAGCTATTAACCCCATTTAATTTTTTGGTGTTATTATTACCTACACAAACGTCCGGAAACTCCAAGGGTACGATCATTGGAATTATAGTTTTATTACGTTTCATTTTAATTTACATATTTTTATATTACTGCTTCTGCTTGCGCGTTCCCGGCCTTAGTCTAGGCCATGGAATTGGGCGTCGGTTCCCATCTTGGACCAAGCAATTATGCTGAGTACTTGAAATGCGTTTACCCTATTGATGGACAAAGGAAATCATTTCCTATTAGAACGCATAGGAGCGGATATATCCATCATATACTGATAGGGAACGGACTCTATCTTGAAATCCACCATCCTCAATACATAATTCGAATACACTGAAAAAGGCTTATAATGACCATATCGAAGACACGGTGATCTCTCGCCAGATTCAAGATATAGCCATCATATGCATGCGAATGCCATGATTCCTCAGGTCCAAGGACTAATCTTGTACTATCAGAGTTGGGAAATCAAGTCATACCGATAAAGCCTCCAAGGCTTCCATATGACGATTCCCGCGAGTCACTTCAATCAACTAACAACCTGGTCGACTAATCCACTAAAATTTCATAGGCATCCCTATGTCTGACGTTGATGAAACACAACACTTATCCAATGAATGCAATACTTAGTGCAAGTCTCTATAGGACTCTCGATGCCCAGTCTCGAGGTCCTTGACTTGGAACGTTTTAGACCAACCCTTAGAAGTTAGTTTCATAGCTGTCATCCAATGCATAGCCCAACTACATGAGTTATTCAATTGGTCTGTGGGCATTTGTAATCCAGTTCAACGTAAATAGTAAGCACAACAAACATATGGTGCCACAGATGAATGCTTACTACATTCATCAAGATAATATCATATTCATAAAGATTGCTAAAAGATTCCCAAAATCGTCAATCCAATTGGCTTTCTGGTCACTATTTCTAACATCTAGGTTATGGTTTCGAGTGAGCCTAATCTACAACAAGCTATGACTAAGTATTTTTAGGATATTTACCAATCCATTAACCCCACGGAGAGGGCAATAGACTTGGTCTTGGAGTCCTTGGAGTTGAAGGTGGGTGACAAGGTGAATGAAGAACATCGTTGCACCCTTTAACTTCGAAAGAGGTGGAATGAGCACTAGCTCAAATGTACCCGTTTAAGTCTCCGGCTCTGATGGTATGTCCACTACCTTTAATAAAAAATTTTGGCATATCGTGGGAACAGATGTCACCTCTTGTGTGACATTCATGAATTTTTCTAAATAATTGTGAGATAAATTGCAAGTTATTAATGGAATCTAAACTGATTAATAAATAATATAGGTTGAAATTTGAATATATTGAATCTTAGGGAGTAAATTGAAGTTTTATAAAGTTTTGTAATGAAATTTGATAATTTTAGTAAATGAGGGACAAAATAAAAAATTTGATAAAAGTTCAAATAATAAATTAAATGTAATAAGATAATTCAAGATTAGATTGGAGACTTAAGTTGCTACATGCATAGCCCCACAAATGCCATTACCCAATTTCAAGGGACAACCACCGCCTGAATATAAAAATTTATAAGCCAAGATTTCAATCTCATTTTCCATGGTCAAATTTGAAGTTGTTCCATTTTCTTTTCGAGACCACACACAAGCGGTGATTACAATTTAATCTATTTAAAGTTATTAATTAACTTATATATTATGTGTTTTGGTTAGTAAATTTATTAGATGTAATTTCAATTAGTGGGTTTAACAATTAATAAAAAAAATTATGAGTTTGATTATTTATATATTATGTATTTTGAGATATATATATATATATACACATAGATATACATATATATATCTAGTTGTGTTAATACACTTGATCGTGAGTTGTTGGTTATTTATCTGGATTATTTATCTGGATTATCCTTGTTGTTTTGTGGAGTTATCATTATATGCTTATATATAGTTATGGTGCAAAAAAGATGAATGAATGATTGTGTGTTGCTATACTATTTTATTGTGTCTTAGAATTGAATGATGAAGTTATTGATGAGAAATTGATTGTTGAATGCAGTTGAATGATAAAGTGGGAGTATTATAAATTGAAATAAAGAGATGGTTTACCTAACTAGACGGCATACTTCAATGGCTTATATGATATGATTGATGATGATTTTTGTGATGTCAATCAATCAACAGAAATGACGTGACATATCATACGACTTGTGTACTGTGATAAATTGATGATGTGACCATAGTAGCTATGTAATATAATTGATGAGTTGTGTGATATTAGGAAGAATAAAAAAAAAAAAAAAAGAGAAGATATTGCAATTAAGATTATGATAGCCCGCAAAGATCATTGAGTGATGCACTCCATCTTCGGTAAGTAGGAAGATGATTTCATATGCATCTCCTCAATTAAGGGCCCACTAGTTAAATTACCTCATGTATGACTTGGAGTTAACAGCAATTATACATGCATCAAAGATTTGGAGACACGGTTTCTATGGGAAAAATTTTCATATTCTCAATGATCATAAGAGTATGAAATATGTTTGACGCAGAAGGAGTTGAATTTAGAAAAGGAGGTGGATAGAATCGTTAACAGGTTATGATTATACTATTGATTTTCATCCTAAAAAGGCAAACATAGTAGCAGATGTCTTGACCAAAAAGAGCTCAAGTTCCTTAGCCAATTAGACGAGTCATAATTTGATGGAAATGGTGTTCAGTTTGTAATAGGTGTCTTGTGATTAACTGTTTACCAACTACATTTTTCTTAAGTAATATTATTAGGAGCCCTTAAGAGAAGATTTGAATTTCTATAGGATTTATTAGATTGATGAGATTATATTGTTGGTGCTCAATAAATTTTGTAATGCCAATATATACCAGAGATATTTGGGTTAGGAATGATAATTTTGGTGAAATTATATTGATGAGGTATAAGAACAAAAAATGTTGAGTTTAAAGCTAACTAATAGAGTCCATATTCATGGGTAAGTCTTGGTGTATAAGAAATAAAATAAGAAAGTGGGATTGGTTTAATACAGCATTGTGATCATACATTAGGCTAGATTAGTATTGTACTTGTTGCTTTTATGTGATGGGAATAATATTATGAATCTTGATAGTTGGTAGAAATAAGTTAATGATGGAACTATTACAGTCCAGTTAGATCCTTTCTTATTCATAGATATTAGAGAAAATAGACCAAGGTAAGAAGCCAAATTTTTAGTAAGGACGGATGGAGCAATAGTGAATGCAAGTCAAGGTTGTGTACATAATATGAAGGGTTTACACAAGGAGATCATGCAGGAAGTCCACAATGCACCATACACGATGCATCCTCATACTATAAAGGTGTATCAGAATTTAGGACTCTATTATTGGTGGCAAAAAATGAAAAAGAATATGGCAAAAATTGTGGCTAAATGTTTAACTTGTCAACAACTAAATGCATATTTGACTACAGTAGAGGTTCAAATGCCTAAATTATTTTTAGGGAAAAGTATTATTTTAGTCCACTAAGTATGCCTAATTTTAATTTTAGTTCGATAACTATGTTCATTTCTGTTTAGATCCAGTAACTTACGATATTGCTTTAGTCATCTGGCAGATTTTTGGACAATTTTAGCCCTATGCAACTTTTGAAAGGCAGTTTTAGTCCATATGTACTCATAGGGGTAAAATTATCCGAAAATCTGCCAGATGACTAAAAGTAAGCAATTTCGTAAGTTACTGGACCTAAACAAAAATGGACATAAGTAAGCAATTTCGTAAGTTACTGGACCTAAACAAAAATGGACATAGTTATCGGACTAAAATTAAAATGAGACATACTTAGCGGATTAAAATAATACTTTTCTCTTATTTTTAAATTTTTAGGTGAGTTCAAAATTAAAATTGTTATATATGACTACTAGGCTTCCAGCCAATATGCGATTTACTACAATTGAAGTATTAACTCTAGGAATTATGTCCTTGATTATAGTTGTAGAGGTCTCTTTGGTGTTGTGATAATATTATTAGTTTGGGTTGAACATTGATTGTGTGTATCTAATAAGAAGTCTTTGAAGACATAGTATGTTTGATATATAGAAATGGAACTATGTAACAAGTGTAGTATTGACTGTTATGACAAAATTTAGATATTGATAACCAAAAGAACAAGTATCAGCAATTAAAATTTAACTTTTATTTATACCTAAATGGAAATAGGAAAAAATCGATAAGGATTTTGTTATTAGGTTATCACATGCATCAAGAAAACATGACTCTATTTGTGTAATTGTTGATAGATTAAAGAAATCAATTAAATTCTTAGCTATACGCCAAGGTGATATGTGAATAAATTAGCCAAATTGTACGTTTGAAAATTAGTAATATTTCATGATGTGCCTATTTCTATAGTATCTCATATAAATCCTTGATTTACATCACATTTCTGGGAAAGTTAGCAAAGGACATTAGTGTTAGAATATGTGACTTGAAAGCCAATTAGATTGGCATACTTGTAATCTATTCTGAAAATAACTCAATTTTGTGTAATATTATTTAGTGAATAAAATGAGTATTCGCTATTGACATTTTATTTGTCGTGCTCATTACATTTATTTTTGCATTTCTTTCAAACATCACAGCAAAGCCCACAGACCACTTTCACAACCATTCAAAGTTAGACTCTGCATTGGATGGCGGTCATGAAACCAACAGTCTAGGGTTGGGTTTGAAATGTTCCAAGTTGAGGACCTCGAGAATGGGCATTGAGTGTCCTATGGGACTTGCATTAAGAGTCGCATTCATTTGATGAGTGTCGTGTTTCATCAGCAACAGACATGGGACGTCTATGCGATCTTAATGGGTCGATTAACTAGGCGTCGAATTGACTGAACTAACTCGCGGGGTTCATCATATGAAAGCCTTGGAGGCTTGGTCGGTATGAGTCGAATCTCCAGCTCTAATAGTATGGGAGTAGTCCTCAAACTTGAGGAATCACGGCAGTCACGTGCATGCGATGACTGTATCTTAGATTTGTGCGAGAGGTTATCGTGTCTCAGATATGGTAATCATAAGCCTTATCCAGTGCAGTCAAAGCACGTAGCGAGGATGGTGAGTTCCAAGAAAGTCCCCTATCAAAACGTGGTAGAGGTATCTCCTATGCCCTTGGAGGTGCATTTACGCTCTATAAACTTGTTCCTACAGCCATTGGCCGAATAGGAAAAGGAGGTTCCTACGCCGAGCAATTTGGCGTTACGCGATCTCAAGTATTAAGCATAAACGCCTAGTCCAGGATGAGAATCGACACCTAATTTCTTGCCCTAGACTAAGGTCGGGGGATAATAGATGAAAGGACCATACCCGTATGGACATGAGAGCCTAAAAGATCATATGAATTTTGCCTAGTCTCTAGTGCCATGGACCGTTGCTAGATGGTCACTAATGGTGACAGCCTTTCATGATTAAAGATTAATCAAGAATTATTAAATAAATTAAATTTGATTAATAATAGTGTTTGACACTAGTCCAAGTCTAACTCAAAGGTGAACCTAAAGAGTCACATACAAATCACCGAAAAGGGACAAGGAATTAATTGAGAATTAATTCCATAAGTAATTAGATTACTAAAGGGAATCCATTGGGTGGATAAGCCGAAGAACAAATAGGATTAATTTATGTTGGGCTTGCCTTTATTACATAATAAGTTGGACTTATTAATTAATAAAAGCTTATTAGGCTCATATATTTAATTATATTAAATATATGATGGACTTAATTAAGTGGGCTTTAACTAAATTGAATTTAATTAAAATTATTAGGCCTTGTATTTTATTTAATAAAATCGGCCAATGCAAGTCCATGATTAAGTTGATGGAAATTCTTTGAAAAGGAAATTATTGGCTAACAAATTCACTTTTGGAAAGTGTTATGTTAGTCATCCTTTAGTTGAAATACAGGATTTTATTACCTTATGGATGGTTAAATGAACCTAGACATCTTTTAATACATCCATACAAGGTATATATATATATGTATTAATTATTTGGAATAACTAATGAATGAATACATAATACAAAAAATAATTTCCTACACCCACTTTCCACTTCTCGGCCGCCCCTCTAATATACACAATTGGTTTGTATTTTTCTCCCTAATTTTCTTCTAGCAAAGAGGATTGAGGGATCCCATATTCTGATGTGTTGTGGAAGAAACTTTAGAGGGCTTCTACGTTGAAACCTTGCATGAACGGGTCAAACGAAGGAGATTTGAAACAAATCAAATGAAAGGTAATTCTTGATTTATGATTTATGTATCTGTCGTTTTTCATTCAATCATAGCCCCGTTTAATTTTATTGGCGTTTACTATTAACTACATTGAACGCCTTGGAATACCAAGGGTACACCTCTTGGAACCATGATTTTATTACATTTTTATTTTAATTTATGTAATTTTATATCACTGCTTCCGCTTGTGCTTTTCTGGACCAATCCACTCGCATTTCGCAAGGCTTTCAATTAGGTACAAAACTGCATTTGAGTATAGCATTCCATCTTCAAATAGATGAATAGTTCGAAGAACAATACGAACATTGAAAAATATAATGGACCCTTTATATTTGAGTTTAGGAAAAATTGATATTATTATCTGCCGTTCATAGAATTTGTATATAATAATAGTTTTCATTCTACCATGGATTGGCCTATAGCTTTGAAAAATCTCAGAGTCCAATGTATTGTGGTATTGAGGGGCTAAGAAAAACTGTATGTTTTGAATTATGCAGGAAATGGTAGAAAAGATGCAAATACTTAATTAAAAAGTGTTTGAAAGTAGTACAAGATTGACATAACAGTACTACGATAAACACCATGAAAAACAATCTTGAAATTTTGTAAGCAAGAAAAGCTGAGTTTGAGGTGCATTAGTTCGTACCAAATTACACAGAGACGTGGACCACTAGTGTATTGATTTGCATTATAACCATTTGATTATCACAAAAACATGATATATTCCGTATTCCTATATTACGTCGATACGGATATGATCCTAGCCATATTGTACATGAACTACATACATAAATTTTAGGAGAATTACGTATATAGAATAACTAATAGAGATCTTTTGATAGGAGCATACAAAAATTAAGCAATAAGAACATACCAATGGTAAAAGTAAAGTGAAATTATTGTTTCTCAAGGGTACGCACTTTTGATATTGAAGAAAATATGAAAGAGAACTACCCATATTTGATTCTCAAGCAAGTAAGTTAATAAATTTTGAGGACAAATATTTTTGTAACATCCATAAATTTTTCTGTAATTGTGAGACAAATTCGTAACTATTCAAGGACTTTCAATTAATTAATAAATAAATTATAGATTGAAATTTTAATAAATTGAATATTTCAGGGGCTAAATTGAAGTTTTATAAAATTTTGTGGTCAAATTTTATAATTTTAATAAATGAGGGACAAAATAAGAATTTTCATAAAAGTTTTGAAAAAAATAAAAACTATATATAATAAATCAATCCAATATAAGATTGGAGACTTGGAGTTGTTGCATGCATACCCACCGCCTCAATAAAACAATTAAGCCAAGATTTCAATCCAATTTTCTATGGTCAAATTTGAAGTTGCTCCATTTTCTTTTCGATACCCTACATAATTAGGTGATTAAAATTTAATATGTTTTAAATTATTAATTAACTTATATATTATGTGTTTTGGTTAGTAAATTTGTTAGATGTAGTTTCTATTATTGGGTTTAGTGTTTAATCAAAAAAAAAAATTATGAGTTTGATTATTTATAAATTAGTAATTGATTAAATATTTGATTTGAGTTGAGGGTATTATAATCAATTAACTAAACTACTTATTTACTAGATTTAGTTGTTTTTATAATTAATTTATTCGACTTAACATGATTTATGAATCAAATACTTAATTATATATGATATGATCACAAATAGAAAGTCCAAGTTAGGTCCAATTCTCAATCTAATAGCCAGGCGAAATGCCTAAAGAAGATGAAAGAGGCGGAAGGAGCCCCATAGGCTTCCCCCAGCCGTAACCCAAGAAAGTGAAGGCCCCAGAGAGGGGCTTTTTTACTGGAGGCCCAAGGAGTACGATTCCACCTTGGCAGACAGATGGGCATACTATCAAAATGCAAAATATGATCTAAAGGGGGATATGATGAGAAGGTTTAGGAGGACAGTTTCCTGACGGAGTAGGATTCTCATCTCACTAAAGCCTCCAAACTAGGATAGACTCCCGCGGATCTCTCCAACCAATAAGATAAGGATTCCTTGGATGCATATCCATTGACAACTACCTTCTCGACCCTTTTGGAGACTAGACCCTCTCCCACTAGGGGACTTCGTATATAAAATCAGGTTTAGCCCCGTCAAGTAGGGTACGGCTCTCTAAATATTAACAAGCATTTCTACATGCACCTTCATTCTTATTCACAACCTTTCATCATACTTCATTATTTTTTCCTCATATTATCCTTTTTCAGTATTATTATTTTAATATTGTATACTGACTTGGACGTTGGAATTCTAACATTATTTGCAGGTTGCCATCCTCGACTTTGTAGGAAATTTTAGCCAACCAAGTACCTCAAGTCCATAAAAAAACTTGACCCGTGCATATTTTGCATGTATCAATATGTGCCGATGTTTAAATAATTGCTATATAGTGAGAAATTGATGAAAAAAATAATAGAAATTATGAGAAAATTATATTTGTGAAAGATTATGTTTTTTAAAAAGTAATATGAGATTTCTCTTGGGATCATGTCTTCTTAGAACTATTCTGGATGTACAATTCTATTTCGGTAGTAATATTCCATTTCATTTGAAAAATGCAGTCAGATGTTTGGGGCAGTATAAGTGATCAAGGGGTAGTAACTCATATCACGGGAGGATGCTCCATAACCGGAGGAGTACGCTGCCCACCTTGGTCCCAAGGGGCAGGGTGGCAGCTCCAGCCTTCAATGGCCCACAAGCCTGGTTCCAAGGAGCAGGCTTGCTGTGCTATTTCTCGGCACTCTTGAGCGAAACAACTTTCGGTATTAGACGATCTAAAAGAGCGAAAGGCTTCTTAGTAGGTTCGGGTTCATGGTATAAGAAAGCCTGTAGAGCTAAATAGAGGTAGATTGTACTTCTGTGCGTAGTTGTCAGACTCTATACAAAGTCAAAGAAAGGCAGAACTAAAAAAATAGAGAATAAAAAGTTCTGGAAGAGGTCCAGATGGTCAAACCAAAATATCATCATTGGATGCCTCACTCCATTTAGCTCGGTTATACTACCAGCAACCATGCTACCCGACCGCTGCGTTCGGCTCCTATACGTCTGGAATGGTCAGTCGCGAGCTCGCTTCCCCAACCCCCACCACCCTACCTGCGCCACCTATCTTCGTCGTCACCCTTAGGTTCTTGTTAGAATAGGTAACCAGAAAGCCAATTAGATTAGTTGTGTTCCTATTCATCAATCTTTATCAAAATAATATTGATGAGATGAATAGAGTGGCTCATGTGTTTTTTATACTTACTACTTACATTGGATGGTATTTCAATATCACAACAAATGCCTACAAAATGAAAGGTTTGGGCTGAGCATAAGTTGGTAGCTATGAAGTCAACTTCTAAGGGTCGGTTTGAAATGTTCCAAGTCGAAAACCTCAAGATAAGATATTGAGAGTCCTATAGAGACTTGCACTAAGTATTATAGTATCTGTTTCATCGGCGGGAGACGTAGATCATTTATGCAATTTTAGTGGGTTAGTTGCCAAGGTAGTCGACTGACTAAATTGACTCGCGGGAATCGTCACATGGGAAGCCTTGACGACTTGATCAGCATGACTAGAATTCTCGATTCCAATAGTATAAGATTAGTTCTCGAACTTTAGGAATCATTGCAGTTGCTGACTATGTCGCGTTTGATTATTATAATCCTTATCTAATGCAGTTGGAGTACGTAGCAAGGAAGGTGGATTCCAAGAAAGGATCTATCCCCTATCAGTATGTAATAGTGATATCTCATGCGCTCTAAGATGGTTTGGACTCTCAAAGTATTTGGCTAAAGCAATTGATCCATTAGATAATTTTCCTAAATCGAAACATAGTTGCCTAGTCAAGGATGGAAAACTGACGCCTAATTTTATATCCTAGACTAAAATTCAAGAGATGGTTAATAGTAGGACCATACCGATATGGAACTCGAGCCTAAGTGTTCACCAATATTCACCTAGTCTCTAGTGTCATGGACAGTTTCTAAACGGTCACCAACGGTAACAAGGCATTTCTGGTTATGGGATAATCAAAATAATTAATTAAATTAGATTTAATTAATTTTGTTGGTCACAATCCAAAATTTAGCTAAGAGTGAACGTAAAGAGTCACACACAAATCACTGTGGAAGTGATGGAATTAATTTAAAATTAATTCTAAAAAAGTAATGAATTAATTTAATTGGATTAAATTAATTCATTGAGGAAAATAAATGATTGGATCATTTATATGGGATATTCCATTGGATGGACAGGCCAAGAATTCAATTGATTGGATTAATTGAATTTTGGGCTTAGCCTTTAATTAATCAGATTAATCTAAATTGAACTAATTAGTTTGTGAGTTTGGATTCATTAATTAATTATTAGAGTGGCTTGTCTAATTAATGGATTTAATTCATTAATTAATGGATATGGGCTTAAATTAATTAGTTGGACTAATTAATTGTTTGGACTAAATGGAGTTCTGCTAACAGATGTGTTCACCAAAGCTTTAGGGGGCAAGCAATTTCAGTCCCTATGTAGCAAACTGAGCATGGTTGATATATATGCTCCAACTTAAGGGGGAGTGTTAGAAAATTGATTAGGATATTGTGTATATTAGCCTTATTTATAGCTGATAATCTTGATAGATCATATTATTACGTTATTTGTAATTCTTTCTAGTCCTAACACTATATAATTGGGACTAGCTCTTCAATAAAACTCAATCCTTTCTCTTCTTCCTATTCAACATAAGAATATGAGGAATTCTAATAAAATAAAATCTTATGAATTATGGAACAAATTATAGATATCCTTGGAAAGCATAGGATATCTAATTTCTTTAAAAAAGAAGGGAATAGATGTTCGAATTTCGATAAAAATAAAATATTAAAAGATTGGTGAAAAATAACAAATATTATTTAATACTTTATTTAGAATTTACGATATTCTCAATATATTAATTATATGGATTATAACTTCTTAAAAGGAGACGAGGCTAAAGTAGAAGGTTGAACAACTCCTCTTATTAACATTATCATTTAGAAATTTGAGGTAAGTATAGTTATCTGAAGATATATATATATATATATATATATATATATATATAGAGAGAGAGAGAGAGAGAGAGATTTTATACACTTGATCATGAATTGTTGGTTATTTATTTCGATTACCTTGTTGTTCTGTGGAGTTTTTGTCATATGATTATATGTAGTTATGGTGTAAGAAATATGAATGGTTGGTTGGCGTTGCTATACAATTCTCTTTAGATTGGGATAAAATGATTAAGTTATTGATGGAAAATTGATTGTCAAATGAAGTTGAATGATGAAGTTATTGATGAGAATATTATAGCTTAAGATAAAGAGATGGTTTACCTAATTGGGGTATCATACTGTAATGGTTTATGACGATATGATTGATGACGGGTTGTGTGTTGTCAATCAATTAATGAAGATGTCGTGACATATCATTCGAGTTTTGTGTTATGTGGTATGGTTGATGATGCGGCATATCATACAAACTGTGTACTGTGGTATATGGTTGATGATGGGATATCATACGAGTTGTGTATTATGTGATATAAAAAAAAATAAATTAAGATACTATGATTGAGATTATGATAGCCGGCAAAGACTATTGAGTGATGCACTCTAACTTGGGTAAGCGGGCTTTTTAAGAAAATAAAGAATAACCTTTGGTGTTATGCTATGGAGTGAAATATGATTGTTGGTATGGGTTACTTCTTAAGTTTATTGTGATTGCATGGTGAATATCTATTGGTTGATATTATTACATGAAATTTATAGTACTAGATATGTATGTATATATAAACTAGTTAGCTATACTTATTGAATAGGCAGCTCATTCCTTATTATATATTTTTCTGGAGATAAGCCACAATTACTAGCCAATTTGAATCATAATTCGATCAGTATTACTAGATGGGTCAACAGTGATATCTTGAGTTGGAACTCATAATAGATGTTAGATTTTTAAGGAGTTTGTATTTTAAGTTTTTTTTTTAAATATCTGGAATTACACTTTTCTCCTTTCCATTGTTCATAAATACTATAGTGGACTGTAAATGACCAAATTCTAATGGAGCATTTAAAATCATTATGTTTATGCAGTTATTGATAAAAATAGAATGTTTGTTGTTGGGTTAAATGAAATTTTCTTATACCATGGATTATAATTAAAAATGGTGTATAGTTATTAGATGTAATAAAGCATAGTATTGTACCGGGTGCTAAAGATTCTAAATTACCTTGACCTTGATCCTATGCTCAACTTCAATCATGTTGTTCTTATCCCTTAATGTGCTAATCCTGAATGTGTCACACAGTTTCACCTCATCAATCTGTGTAACATGTTCTATAAAGATCACACTTATAAAGCTACTGCTAATTGCATTAAGCCATATCTTGATAGTGTCATCTCTAAAGCCAGTCAGTTTTTGTCCTCAGTTGCTTTTACTGATAATGTGCTCATCCCCTATGAGATTAATCACTACCTTTCACATAAGTGGTGACCTTAAAACTTGACATCAGTAAAATTTTTTGATCGGGAAGTACCATTTTACATTCCAAAAAAGCATGGACTCTAAAATTTCTCTCTTCTCTCTCACACACTAGTACACACTAAAAAACACACACTAGAACCCTAGCTTTGGCCGATCATGGAGAAGGTGGGGATGCAGCCTCGGACAGCGTTGGAGATGGGACAGCTGATGACGGTGATTCGGTCGGCGGTGAGCAGAACGTCGGAGAGGGAGTGGGTACGGAAAAGATGCAGTTTTTTAGAGGAAAACAGGCGCATGTTTGGATTTCTTCGCTGGTAGACTCCATGCCGGTGGAGGAGGATAATCAGACTTCCATGATAGGTATGACATCTGATTTAATGGAATTTGTTGATACATGTAGGTGTTTAGATGCGGATAAGGGGATTGTGGCATGGGGGACGAAAGCACCCAATTTGCAAACCCACTGTTTGACACTGGTAGCGCGCTGAGATTGGGTCCAGTTGATGTTGTGGAGAAAGGAGTTGACGCCCCAAGGGGGAACGATGGTTCTCTCATGGTTGTTTGTGCGTCGTCCAGCAACTTAGGGTTTTGTGGTGTTGAGACGCTGCTAGTGGGGAAGATGATGGCAACTCGTATTTCTGTCATCAGATACGAAGGCAGCAGCGTGAGACAGGATGGGAGAAGGGATCCTATGGAGAAAGACGCAACCTTGAAATCGCTAGATGGACATTCGATGCTAGGGTTTGAAGGCGACGTGCATGGCGCCGTCAATGGTTGCGATGAAATTCCTTAACACCGGCGGATTTCAATATCGCAAAATTCCTAAAATTAGCCTACAGAGTGTTAGATGGAGACGTTTCATCCATGGCTGTGTTGAAGGTTGGCTTGTAAATTTGCACTACAATTATGTAACGGTTGGTAATTATATTTGGCTAGCATGGGATGATAATTATCTGGATGTTGATGTGATAGCGTTGGGTCCTCAATTTATCCATGCACGAGTCAATTTTAGAACTACGCATGAGCCTCTGATTATTACTGTCATTTATGGTGCTAATGAGGTGACTGAGAGGAGGGAACTATGGGAGTCCTTAGAATCTTTTGCCCCCCTTTTGGCTAACATTCCATGGAGGGTTGGTGGGGATTTCAATGCGATAAGGGACCTCAGTAAGGTTTGTGGTATGTCGGGGGATATTAGGATGGCTATGGAGGAATACAACTTATGTATTCAGAATGCTGGTTTATTACCATTACCTATATAGGGTGAATCGTTCACTTGGCACAATTGTAGTGCAAGTCCATGCAATCTATGGAAGAGGTTGGACCGGATTCTCACTAATGAAACTTGGACGATGAGATACCTGACTTTACTCGGATCACTCGCCCATGGTGATCTCTGGGGATACTCGAAGATAGTTCGGAGGTATGTTTAGATTTGACAACTACCTTACACTCTCACCGGCTTTATTCATTTTCTGCAGAATATTTGGCAGTACGAGGTAGTTGGAATTCGCATGTATGCAATCACCCAAAAGTTGAAAGTCTGGAAACCTATATTTCGAGAACAAAGAAAGAATAAGGGGGATCTTTCGCATAATATCCAATTAGCGAAAGGGTTCCTTGAAATGGCACAACAGTTGGTTAGCTTGAGTAGACATGACGATGTCCTCTTATTTTTGGAGCACTGTTGTAGGCTGGTTTACGCCAAGGCAGCCAAATTGGAGCAGACTATGCTACAACAAATGGCTAAGATGCAATGGATGAAGGAAGGTGATCAGTGCACACGAATCTTCTTTCGGAAGATAGCACAAAGACGGGCTGGGAGAAACATCCTTCATATTAATGATCCTCATGGTACTACCCTCACTGAGCGGGCTGCAGTGGCACATGAATTCGTCACGTTCTTTCAGTCTCTATTGGGAGGTAATCGGCGTTAGAAGGTTATTGACCTCCGGCACTTGCACCTGTGGGCGCGGCATTTATTGGACGAGGAGGAGGCCTTGCATCTTACTAGGCCATTCACTGCAGAGGATGTGAAACTTGCTATCTTTGATACTACGGATGATAAGGCCCCGGGGCCAGATGGGTTTTCTTCGACCTTCTTCAAGGCTGCATGGCCTGTGGTGGGAACTGAAGTCACTAGGGCCGTATTGGATTTCTTTGCTATAAGGAGACTCATGAAGCAAATCAATAGCACAATCTTGACGCTTATTCCAAAGGTACACACCCCTTCTACTATTGCTGACTTTCGCCCTATCTCCTATTGCAATTTCTGTATGAAGTTATTGCTAAACCCATTGTCCAACGATTAAGTATGGTGCTGGATAAGCTTGTTAGCCCCTGCCAGGCGGCCTTCATACCTGGCAGAAGTATTGGAGATAATATCATGATGGCACAAGAATTATTCACTGCCTATAACCAGATGCGATTACCTCCACGATGTGCTTTACAAGTGGATATTTGGAAGACTTATGATACAGTGGAGTGGGACTTTCTCCTTGCCACTCTTAAACTCTATGGGTTTCTGGAGACATTTATACGATGGATTGAGGAATGTATCACCGCTGCATCCTTTTCAGTGGGTTTCAACGGGAAACCTCATGGGTTTTTTCCGGGTGCCAGAGGCCTACGTCAGGGTGACTCCCTCTCACCATATCTATTTGTCCTAGTTATGGAAGTGCTACACTTGGTCTTCTTACAAATTATTGAGCAGGATGGACGATTCACCTATCATTGGAAATGTGACGTCTCCAATATCTTTCAGTTGGGCTTCGCTGATGATGTTATTCTATTTTGTCGTGCTGATATTGACGCTATACATGTCTTCAAGAAATGGTTGAACCGGTTTGGAGATTGGTCAGGACTTCGTTTGAATTCTCAAAAAAGCCACCTCATTATTTCTTGGGCTGCATAAGGTTAAAAGAGAAGATGTTGGCGATACTTGGCTTTCGGGAGGGACATCTTCCGATGAGGTATTTAGGACTTCCCCTAATATCATCTAGACTAACTATATCTGATTGTCTTCCATTGTTGCATAAGATTGATACACGTATTGCTGGTTGGGAGGGGCTGTCTATTTCATATGCAGGAAGGGTAGAAATTATCAAATCTGTCCTCACATCCCTTAGTGTTTATTGGGCTTCGGCTTTAATCCTACCTAAGAAAGTCATTACTGATATTGAGAAACGGCTGCGGAAGTTCCTATGGAAAGGTACAGGAGATTCTGGCTATACCAAAGTTGCCTGGAAGGAGTTATGAAAACTTTAGGGAGGACAAGAGTTGAAGGATATTGGCACACTAAACAAGGCATTCATGTGCAAAAAATTGTGTGATGTCATTCGTTGTGACAGAACTTCGATTTGGGTTGATTGACTCTACCACGGACGATTACGCGATTCCTTTATTTGGACAATTTCTGAACATAAAGGCTCATGGGAATGGAGGAAGCTCATAAGGCTCTGACTTGGCTGCAATCAGAGGTTGAATATCGCAGTGGAAATGGGCGAGACTTCTATTTGTAGAGAGATCCATGGCACCCACTTGGCCCTCTTATGAAGAGATTCCCGTGGGGACCGAGTGCTACGGGCTTGCAAGAACATATTCTGTTACATGTTGTCATACGCGAGGGATAGTGGCATTGGCTACTTATCACAGACATGGAATGTTTGGAGATTGTGCATACATTACCAGTGATCCATGGAGGGAATGATAGTATTCATTGGAGATTTACGAGGGGGTTCCTACGACCCATGTCCTTTATAGTCTGTTTGATCCGCCGAGTCCGAAAGTAGGCTGGCCTTCACTACTTTCGGGCTCTCTCAAAATACCATGCCACATGTTTATACTCTGGCTCGACATCCTAGAGTGGCTGCCCACAACTGACAAGCAATGGTTATCACACTTGAGAGGATGTGTCCTATGTAACAAGGACTATATAGAGACACATTTGCACTTATTTTTTCACTGCCAATATAGCCGGCGCCACCTCACTGTTGTCCGTCATGTGCTTCATTTCCTATGGCCTAACAGGGAGTGGCAGATGGATATCCAATGGGCTACTCAGAAATGGAGGAAAGTACATCATTAACATGGCTAATCGCGCGCTACTTGGATCGTGAGTTTACCACATTTGGAGGGAACGCAACTTCAGACGATTCGAGCACACTGAGAGAACCCCGATTATTTTAGCGAGATTTATTGTAAAAGATGTCAGATTACGTATTCTTAGCATTGACTTACCTAGATCTGTTAGCACAAATACACTCTATAGATTGTGGCGTATCCCTTGACTTTTCGAGGGAAAACCGAGCTCCTAAGCACTGTTGTACCCATATTTTTTTCTCATTTATGAAATTTATCTTTACCAAAAAAAAAAATTTTTTGATCAGATTGAATGGATTTTTCTTTAAAGAATGTTGCTTAGACTAGGTTTTCACCCCCATTTTGTGAGACTTATTATGCTGGATCCGTGCAAAATCTCCAAGCCATATGATCCAGGGGGAGGAATCAACGAGCCAAATTCATGGACTAGCGATTTATCTAGGGGGCCAATCCATCTCGCACTTTATCTAACCATACACCAAATTATCTCTTATACATTTACTTCTCTTATACTCCCACTTTTCACCCAACCAAACACACTAAGGGACTGAAAAGGATATGACAAAATGATATTTCCTATAACAACTCCTCCAAAGTTTGTAACAAGCGTTTCCAGCATACTGCTGGATGGAAAAACCAAGTTAGGAATGACCTTTACATCACCAAACTCGCCTATCTATGGCGATTATGCAGCAATAAGAAAAATTTATAGAAAAAGGAAATCCTCACTTATTTTTCTCATCTTCAAACCTAACATATTACAAACAAAATGAACTCGTTGTTTCTCGGAAACTCTAGTCGTATTCAAGAGAAGCAACTCTTGATTATATATCTCCTGGGGCGGTGATATTCTGAATGTTAAGTAAACAAACAGTCAGTGAAAACATCATTCTTGTAATTTGATTCATTTCAGGGGGTGAAAAGGTCAGGTAAGATTTTACCTTGCCGGCAATCACAGATCCATCGGGGATTTCTAGCTTTTCACCGGGTTTCGCGGTGATAGTTACTTTACCCTGAAAGGGGAACCAATAGACAAAAAGGTAAACGAAAATCTCGGAAATTGATGAAGCTTCAAAATATTAATGGTTGCTGAAGATTGCAAGTAGGGAGTTGGAGGAATGTCGGGTTACCTTCAGAGTAACACCAGCTCCAAACCAGACATCACCTGTCACCTTCAAGCTATCCAGTTCGATGATGCTGGGGATAGTCTTGAACCGGCTCAAGAAGTCGGCAACCTGTACATCAAGGTGATATGTAAGATGCTTGAATAGAGAGCTTCACAATTCTAATACAACCTATAGTTAGGATGCATCCGACCTTCTTGAATTCAGGTCCCAACTCAATAGATGGATTTTCAGGATTGGTCCTTGCCAGGTTACGGGTCACAAAGCCGTCAGCCAAAGTATAGAGATCAGACTGTAAAATACTCGGTTAAATTAGATTTCATCGTCAGATTGTTCCCTGATAAGTGAATTTCAATCTAAGACAAACTCACTTGGACTAAAAGTAGATCTGAAGTTGCCTTCACAGGAAGGAATCTAGACCGGGGAACATTAATTCCAATGGCATTATCGAAGAACTAACAGATGTGTGGGGAGAGAGAGAGAGAGAGAGAGAGAGAGAGAGAGAGGCAAAGAGTGAGTGATTGCTAGTCAAAGCAACAAAATAAATTCAAAACAGAACCATTTCAAAGAGATAAGGTAGTTGAGTACCCTTATTGCAGCCCCGGCAGCAGTCTCAAGTTGAAGAACGTTTACCCCATTCACTTCCTAGAAAGCAATTGAGCAACATCAGAAAGATGGACATTGTATTGACCCTAACTAGTGATACGGTTCATACCTTTGGGTTGGGAATAATCTCCATCTTCAGTGCATCGGCTTCAACAAGTCTTTTGATTGCCTGCAAGTTAATCCACCTGCAAGATTTTGTTGCATAAAATGTTGTGTTGCCGCACATAAGAACTTGCAGATAATGAACCAGAAAATAGCCTTCGGGTCTCACAGACTTACAGGTTGTTGGTGTTGAAAATTTTGAACTTCTCTATTGATTTAAATTCATTGACCTGCGTCAAGCAGAATAAATTTACATCAGTGAATGACATTCAAATCAAAGTGCGGGTGATTTTACCAGCTAGAATCCACTAGGAACCAGACAAATGCTCTTCTAAAGTAAAAAGTTAGCGAACAGGCTCCAGTGCATAAGATGCTCTATCATAGAGGATGCTCTATCATAGAGGTAAATCACTATATAGCTTTCACCTAACAACAATTTCAAGTATGATACTACTTCTGCAAGAGATTCTGTGTCGGTGATTTCTATGATACTAAAGAATCTTCAGTAGTGCTGCAATATGCCAGTTGAGAAACTCCCATTATCTTTTGCATTCACAGTTAAAACAAATGATAGTCACATTGGTTCAAGAACATGAAGTTTAAACATTGGTGCAAGAGCACTATGATATGCCATGTAAGAAGTACTTATATGGGGCGTGATCAAGGCAATAAGCATCATCTTGATAACATGATTATAATACAGGTGTTAGATACAAATAGAAGGATATATAGTAAAAGAACTAGAAACTCACATGTTCATCAGGAACTTGCGCTATTTCCAGAAGCTGCACCAGAGACGAGATATGAACTAGAGTTACTAAAGTAAAACTGTAATACTGACCATATTATAGTGAGTTGCAGGAAAAAAATGCAGACGAGAAGGCTCAAGTAGAAGATAACTATTTATAATATATATATATATATCTCAAATTAGATGGAACTTTAAATAACATTAGACCAACAATATCAACATTTGCTATGTGAGTGTGCAATAAGATTTCCAAATATTACATTAATAACAAATAAAGGAGAATATATTAGGTTCCAAACTCCCCACCCCGAGAAAAAAGACAGGTTGATCCATCCTAACTAAATAATCTCATTTCAAAACAATTAAACAGGGTCAACTTTTATTTTATTGAAAAGAAAGAACAAATATAGTATGGAACATGAAGAATTAGAAACATAATCCAAACAAAAGTTGGGACGGATTTTAGTTTTATGTTTAAATTATCAACCCCATTTTATGCAAAAAATCAAGGAATACCCCACCCATCTTATTCGAAAACATACCGGATACTCCTACTTTAGTATCCAATATGATGCACATTTTTCTTTTTTCCTTTTCTTTTTCAGTGCCCCAAAAAACATGTCTGACGAATATCCATCCCATATTCTATTCTACCCATATCCATATCTGAAAAGTATCAAATACTGCAGTGGACCATTTTTGGGTGTATCCTTCGCATCATACTTGTATTCAAGAATATAAGCTACAAATATGAACGAGTTTTAGAAAATACCTGTACTCTTCCCTCATAAGATATTAGAGTACCACCTTTAACATCAGCTAGCGTTTTAGGTGTAACCTGCCCAAGCACATACCTGTAAGCTACCAACAATTTGTCCAAAACCAACCAAAATCAAGGAACAGATTCTTTTCATACCTCCATGCAATACTCATTCTTGTTTGCTATCAAATGACTTAAAATTTCTGTAATGGAAATTAAGGAAATGTTCTTGCAGAGAAATTGCATTCAAATATATAACATTACAATTAATAGATATTTGCTAAATGACAACTAATTAAACAATAACAACTGAAAACAAATGTATTGTGGCTTATTTAAGATGCACAAGGTCGAATTCTAGTCACAAAGGATACTCAAATCGACAACGGCGCCCAAGTTATCTGAATTCGCCACAAAGACATATTCTTTGCCCTAAAAGAGGACAAAAAGAGAAGAAGAAAAGAGAGAAGGAAGAAGCAGCAGCAGAAAACAAGTCTGAGTAGGTTCGCTAAAGTCATTTAAAGTATTCCATACTGCAGTTACAGAGTAGGACAATTTAGAGGGCTAGACCTTAGATAACAAGGCATCAAGCTTCCCACTATTCTTCAAAGATGAAAAGACATCTCCATGACCAGGAGGGTACCTGTACAAGTAAAGTGGATTCTTGAGATAAAGAGAATGATACACAAGTAACAACTGAGAGAGATGAATCAACAAACTCTTGCAGTTGCAAGAGGTTGGGCATTGGAACACTATTCAAATAAAAACATAAAATCACATAATTCAATTGAATACAGTAGATGAAAGCACTGGGACATACTGCCTCAGATAGTAACTCCAGGGGAGTAAACACTGTATGTATTCGATAAGGGCAGCATGACGGAAAGAAATAAGTTTATCGTGAAAACTAAAAGTTTTCCAGCGCAGTAATTTAGCTAATGATATGAAAATACAAAAAAAATTAAAAAGACAAGAAGCAAATTCAATTGAACAAATATCAACAGTATAGAAAGAACAGTTGCATGTTAGTCTAAAATGCATTCGATAGAGAAAAAGCAAGACATAAAGTTAATCCAAAACTGCATCATGATGAGAACAAACTGCTGGATAAACAATATACCATGCATCCTTGCCAGTATTTCCTTTGCAGGGAAGTGGGGTGAAATCTTCCTTAACTAGACGAGGGTATTGGCTCTGGAAATTGCAGTTGAATTATAAATTAATAACATCCACTGTTGCCTCAATTTTGGTAGTTGTCATTTTGTAATTGTATTAGAGAGAACAAAGATAATGTAGATAGCAATACAAACCTGGTTAAATGTATGAATCTCAATATTCGATTTGGCATACTTTTCAATAATCTACAATTTGCAAAAGAAACAAATCAGCCAATGACTTAATTTTGATGCAGATGGTCAACCTTGCATGTATAAGTGAAGTTCTACCTTTGCTGTATCATCATGAGTGTTGAACGAGTTCATTAACAGCAATGGCACACTACATCCGTATTTGGCATTGAGCGTCTGCAGAGAATCAGATATTTCAGTTACATGTTGGGGAAAATTCTGTACAGTACAGTTTCTAGTGCAAATAAAATACCTCAATTTGGATGACAATTAAGTCCAGAAATGTCAAGCCATTACGAACTTCAATGACAGATCTGCACCAAAAAAAGAATGTACAAGTGAGATTCAAAGTTTATGAAAAATTATGTTTAACAAAACTATAAACTTATTAAGAAAAAATATAATAATCAAAAATCAGTGTGCCTTGTTAGATGATAATTTGGCAAGGAAAGAAAAGATGTTGCTAGGTGCCAAAACTCGGTAAAACCATTATTAACAAATCACAATCCTGGGATGAACACTTACTACAAGCTTACAAATAACAAAACTCAATGAACATATCGTAAAGTGCATAACTCTTCGCGATGCTTTAAACTTTTGATATGAATTGATAATCATCTTGAGTTATACAATCAAAAAATTGTATAAACATCTCATAAAAGTTGACAAAACTTACAGCCAAGAAGCTCAAATATTGCCATTCATAAACTTGTACTTTAACCACTTCTAGAAACCAAACCCCATTCCTCCTTGACACTTTGAAAGAAAACATAAAATCAGCAAGACACAGTGCAAAGGGACAGTGACAGTTACTTCTATTGTGACAGTGTTCATTGTATACCTATGTTATTTATTCCCATCAAGGTCAAGAACACCCTCACTTTCATATTATTCATATTATTTGTTTTAACAGTCTGCAGAAACTATTGAAACAATATGCAGTGCAAACTATGAATACAATTGCTTGGACCAACAAAGATGCACAGCCATCACAAACTAATTAATTAAAATTTTGACAATATTGTGAAGTCATACTTTGGACCAGTACACCCCATGGTAGTTCCCAAGCCTCCATTGAGCTTTAACACCACAAGCTTGTCTAGAAGCTTCTTGGTCTGTGCAGCATCTGTAATAACAGATATATCTCAGTAAAGTGATGAAAGTTAAAATTATTTAATCATCAAACTAAAGCCAGTCAATCAACACCCAGTTTGATTGATTCAGAAGAGAGACATAAGCATGAATCTATAATTGGTAGGGAAAAGGTGCAAGATTGAAAATTTATGACCACCTTCAGGCACAGGGGCTAAGGAATCATAAGGCACCACCACCTTATCAGTTGGTGTCTGGATCTTGCTCCAATCTACCTGTTGAGCTTCGCCACTTTGATTCCAACCAAAACCAAAGGAGCATCAGAAATCAGCTTTAGCATAAACTATAACCAGTAATAGAGCTTTCAAAACTATTTTGGCTGGGAAAATGGAACTAATGAAACTTCCATATTAAATATGAGTGGAAATACTCCTAATATCAATTCTAGCTACAATTCCTTGATGCGTAATAATAAGATCTAATTACTACTGAAAATTCAGAAGCTAAACCTCTTAATTGCTAAGATACGAAACTATTTAAAGAACTCAAAATTAGCAACTCAAACACATTCCTAGCTTGCTGCATGAAACTAGAATCGGGAACCAATACGATAAATTTCAAAAATCAGGACTGCTCATTTCTAATTAAGCACCGAAAACCAAATCAAAATCATAACGAGTACGACCACCACTATTCTTCATCGTACCTCAAGTAGCGAGTCACCAGATTGATGAATCCAGATTTCTCGTTTTCACTGACAAAAAAAACATCAGAATCAATCAACACCATCACCCGTCAGATCTACACTAATGAAGAACTAAACTACTTCTAAACAAAATTAAAAAAAAAAATGACAGACCGATAAACAGATACATTTACAAACACACACAACGCACTACAAACCTGATCTGACTGAGGGTGGCGACCTCAGACTTGAGCTTGGGCAGGACCTTGGCGGCATCCACAGCAGCCATTTTTCCCTCGAAAATACGATCACTTCCTCACACTTCAATTCCAAGATCCGAGCAAAGAGTAGCAGTTAATAGAGATGAGGAAAATGAAAAGACACGTAAAGCGAGTTAGAGAGAGATGATTGAAGTATAGTGGGCGTTGATGATTTATAAATGAAGGAGTGGGGGAATTCTGTCAAGTATGAGAGAATTGCGGGATCGGGGTAGAAATAAGGAAGAATCATGTGGGCACGTGGCTTTCTTTCGGATTTTGATGCCCACGGAATGAGTAAAGGGGGTGGAATAGAATATGCAGCCGAATATGACTTACCAGTTACCACTTACCACATAGGTGGTTGGAATTTCACCGTGGTTTTTGCGCAGTGGAGCGAGTCATCTTTTTCTTGTTCTCTAGCAAACTTTCATTTGTGCTTAAGTCGTGTTGAGGCTAAACGCCATTTATAGGGTAAAGCTACACTAATATAATTATAAATATTTTTTATTATTTAAAAAACTATTATTTCTCTTAATTTTAATTGTATTTAATAACTAGCCCAATTAAGTTAATTTTAGTTAGATCTTCATTCATTTATTGTGTTAAATTAAATTGATTAAAATGTTCTTTTAGACTATGCATTCATTTTTTTTTTTTTGATTAATTGATTAAAATGCTCTCACGGACTATGCATTTATTTTTTGTGGTGAACTAATTAAATTGCTCTTGTGAATTATGAATTATAATTTTACTTATTTTTTAAAATTTTTTTGAAATTTTGTATAGACTAAGTTGACACTTATTCAAAAATTTTCATCCACCTTATCCGATATTTTATAATTTTTTAATTTTTATAAGAAAAATAAAGAAGTACAGTAATGGCAAAGTTGACAATTACAAACTTCTATTCAAGGATTATATAATTTTGTCAAAGATCAAAGGGTATCGATAATTTATCAAACAATTAGAAGGTATTGTAATTATACCAAATACGGCTGGGCATTTGAGTTGGGTAGTTAGGGTCCCGACTGATCCGATTGAGTTCTGGTATTTTTTTTTTTTTAAAAATTCAGGTATCATGTTACCCAAACTACCTGATCGAGTACCTAAATTTAAAATATATATATATATATATATATATATATATTTGTCTTTTCATGTTTGAGTTTAGGATTACATACATTTCCTTCTCTTCATTCTTCTTTTCTAGTTCTTCCCTCCCATGTCCCAGGATTCCCAACCTCAATAAAAATCCATCTTCTTTATCTCAAATTCTAAATTTCTAAAATGTCACAAAAAGATGATAGAACTAAAATACCAAATCCAATGTTAGTATTAATTTTCTTTTCTTTTGGTGTTCAGTTAATTATTATTCAAATTTCTATTGCTTATTGTAAACTCAAAAACATGAATTTTAGGTTAAATGTTATATTTAGTCCTAAATTTTCATTTAGTATGACTTTAATCCCTCAAGTTCATTTCTTGATTTTAGCATCCCTAACTTTAATTTTTATCTCAATTTGGTTTCTCTGACCATTTTTCGGCGACTATGTGGCCGGAGTTTGACTTTTTGGAAGGTCAATTTAAATTTGATTTCATCACTTTATTCCTTTAAGTTTGTAAAATTATAAAATTAGTCCTTTTTTACAAAGAAAACTAAAATTTTTATATTTTTATATAGTGAATATGATGTATTTATCTGGCATGAAAAATAAAAACTTTGAACTCTTATAAACATTATAATAACATATTACTTAACCTAAAATAAAATAGTCTCTCTCCTATTTTTTTTTTTTCAAAAGTGACAAATAAAAAATCAAAATTATGAACAATTTTATAAAACTTATCTAATTTGAAATATAATTAAAAAATCTAAGTCGATTTTTTAATCTTAAGAGTTAAAGATAAAATCTCATAAATTTAAATTCCAACAATATTTATCAAATATTAACAACTACGATTTTGAAGAAAAAGTTGGTGAAATTTATTTTTAACTAGATCAAAACAGGTAGGTTTCAAATATGTATAAAATTCATTTTAAGAGATTTTACAGAACCTTTTCTATAAAATGCAACTATATATTTAGAATATCTCTAAATGAATTATGTATATATGAAATCTACCAAAGAATTTAGTTAAAAAGTATAATGTGCCAACTTTTTATTCGAAGACTCAAATATTTAATAAATATTGTTGAGGTTTAACTTTTTTGAACTTATCTTTAACTCTTAAAATAAAAAATTACTGACATAGATTTTTTTAATTATATTTTCATATTACATAAGTTTTATAAAATAATTTTTAATTTTTTAACTACTAAAAAAAAGAGACTATTTATTTTTAAGTTAATTTATTATTATTATTATTATTATTATTATTACTACTACTACTACCCTACAAAGAGTCAAAATCAGACCATATTTTTATCGAAAAATGGTTAGAGGAACCAAACTATGACAAAAAATTAAAGTTTAAAGATACTAAAGTTAAGAAATGAACTTAAGGGGCTAAAGTGATTTTAAACGAAAACTTAAGGGACCAAATATAACATTTACCCTAAATTTTAATGAAAATTGAAAAAAACATTAAGTAAAAAAATAGAGAATATTCGAAATAGCCTCTATATTTTACATAAATAAGTAGTAGAACATGGTAAGAGCAATTCCATATAGACCTTGGTTATAGCGTTTTATGCTTAAGTTAGTGAAATAAGTATAGGATAAAATTCGTGAGTATTAAATATGTTCCACAAAAAAAATATACTACATTTGAGCTACTCGTACGATTTGCCGCATATTGTTGATTGGCTGAATAATAATTTATTCCCTTATAATATTATAAATAAATAAATTATCCCTCTATGAAAAAAAAAATAGCAATTTGTCCCTGTGTTTTTTAAAAATAATTGTTGTACTTTAAAAAAGTAAATTATTTTTTTTTCATAAAAAAGTAATTTACTTATTTACAATATTACATAAAATTGGTTGCATTTTTCGTATTGGTGATCTAATTTTAGTCAGACAGTCATGGAAATGAAATAACCATGGAATTGCGCTCGAGTTGGATTCAAGTCGGTCAGGCTATGGGAACGTTGGGGACGTTCTGCTATTGTGGTTGCATTTGCTACCATTTCAGGCATTTAGACAGTTTAAGCGTAATCCCCACATTATAGATGTAAAACCATATGTGTTTATTTGTCAAAAAAAAAAAAAAAAAAAACAAGAAATGTTAAAATATGTAAGCTAATGTGTCACATTATAGATGTAAAACCATATGTGTTTATTTGTCAAAAAAAAAAAAAAAAAAAAACAAGAAATGTTAAAATATGTAAGCTAATGTGTCTGTGAACTAAAGAAAGATTAGTTAAGGAAATCAAAAGAGAGTGAATAGCAATTTACTTCCTATCATATTGAAAATGAGCATATTACCCCTTATGAAAAAAATGTAGCAATTTATCCCCTATTCTTTTTAAAATGAAGCAATTTACCTCCTTATACAGGGAGGTAAATCACTTCATTTTAAAAAAACATATGGAGGTAAATTGTTATATTTTAAAAAATACATGGAGGTATTTTTTGTCCCCTGTGATATTGAAAACAGACACATTATCCCTTTATGAAAAGAATATTTGCTTCATTTTAAAAATTATAGGAGATAAATTATTATATTTTAAAAAATATAGGGAGATAAATCGCTATTTATTTTTTATAAGGGGGTAATTTACTCATTTGCGATATCAAAACGGAGTTGTTCTCATTTTTCCCTTACTTAATATGATACTTTATATTAAACATAAAATTTTGTCTCTCTTTCATTGTGTCCCAATAAATGAAAAGGAAAAATAAAGGAAATAATGCATGCGCCCCTATGTGAAATGGAAAAAATACCAAAAACTACATGTGTTAAAAGGATAGTCTTAAAAACTCCCATGAAATCAAGAACTGCAAAACGAAATCCCCTTCATCCAAACTTCACGGAGTTTGAAGGAGACGCGCCAGGCCTACGTTTGGGCTTGTTCTTTCATGCTTTTCCAGTCTGAAAGTTCCATTATGGACTAAATTGCTCTCTCAACCGTTACATGTGCTACCTAGATTTCTTGTACACATGCATTTGAACAAATTGTCTCATACTACAGTAGCAAACTTTTTCTTCCAAGTAAAAAAGAATTATGCTTTGCAATTTTTAATATAGTTTATAATATATATTTTTTTTTATACAATTCATATATATATATATATATATTTGTAGAATGTGTTATACTTCTAGAAGATCTATGTTCAAAGAAAGAAAATTTAGATTTGAGATATAGAAATTCAAAATAATTCTGTCACAAGAATGCAACAATTAGGTTTGTACGCCCAACCAAAAAAAGTGAAAGAAAAATACTTTTTAATTCTGGAATAAATAAATATAATTTTTTTTATTGGTTGGACTCGATTATTGCCAATGACAAGCTGCACAGTCAAGCTCAACACAGACGACAACATATGAAAAATGAGAAAAATGCAAGCAACCCCCTTGTGAATTCAAAGTACTCCTGCTTGATGAGCAACACTTTCTCCGAAATGTTGTTGAACCAATTGAATCTTCGGATATCTTTTGTAACTTGGATGATTTGGAAACTGGAAGCAGTTGCTTTCTTCTTCTTGGAACTTGTGGTAATGGCCTTTATGAAGACTCAAAGGAGGGTCTACAAATTACAATTAAAATGAGATTGGGGAATTACTTTGAAAAATAGTATTGCAGAAAAAGAAAACATCTTATTAAAGTATAATACCTCTAGGTTGTTGATTGTCTGAGACTCTGGAGGTGCAGCCATTTGCACATTCTCAAGCTCATCTGTGCAATAGATTACAAAATCTAAATGATTTCTATAATGGAAAAATTGAAATTAGTGTTTGTTAGGAGATAGTAAATACCTGAAAATTATTGACAGATTGTGGGAAAACTTGGAATGGGCTTTTGAATTGACTGGTAATATCTCTTTGTGCAGGATTTGAAGACCTTAGGTCACAAAAGCTGTCCTTGAATCTAGGTTGTTGATTGTCTGAGACTCTGGAGGTGCAGCCATTTGCACATTCTCAAGCTCATCTGTGCAATAGATTACAAAATCTAAATGATTTCTATAATGGAAAAATTGAAATTAGTGTTTGTTAGGAGATAGTAAATACCTGAAAATTATTGACAGATTGTGGGAAAACTTGGAATGGGCTTCTGAATTGACTGGTAATATCTCTTTGTGCAGGATTTGAAGACCTTAGGTCACAAAAGCTGTCCTTGAATCATGTAGTGTGGCCTCCTTAACCTCTGTAAGATTGGAAAAAGTGGGGGCCTTTGATCATTCCCTACTAGTTGAGCAAAAAGGGTCTCGATAGGGGAGGCCTCTGGATTGTTGTGTTTGTTTCTCTAGTTGTAGGATAAATAATGAGGTGACAAGTTTTTGGGGCAGGATTTCAATATTGTTGCTTTCAATCTGTGACATATTCTTGGATATCCGCATCGTGAGCAAGTTCATTAAAACCCTGAATTTGAATGTTAGAAGTTAAAGAACCAAAACTTTACCTGATCATTTCTTGTAGGGTGGGGCACTTGATGTTGGAATAGGTGATCAAAAAGCCAATTGGATTGGCGGTTTTGGATGTATTCTATTCTGATAATTAATTGATATTCCATAATATTATTTTAAGTGAATAAAATGAGTATTCGCTTATTGTGCTCATTGTGTATGTTTGCATATGCTTGAACATCACAACAAAGGCCGAGCCTTGAATGACAGTCATGAAACCAACTATCAATAGATTGAGTCTGAAACGTTCTAAGTCGAGGATCTCGAGATTGGACATTGAGAGTCACTTACTTGCACCAAGAGTAGCATTCAATTAGTGAGTATTGTGTTTCCTCGGTGACAAACTTAAAGCGTCTATGCGATCTTGATGGGTTGATTGACTAGATGTTGGATCAACTGAACTCACTCACGGGGACCGTCATATTGAAGCCATGAAGGCTTGATCGGTATGACTCGAATCCTTAGCTCCGGTAGTAGGGTAGTAGTCCTCAAACTTCAGGAATCACGGCAGTCACGTGCATACGATGACAGATGTATCTCCTATGCACGTGGAGATGCGTTCACGCTTTATAAACTTGTGGCAACAATCATTGATCGAATAGGAACAAGAGGTTCCTATGTCGAGAAACTTGACTTAACGTGATATCAAGTATTAAGCATAGATGCCTACTTCAGGATGGGAACCGACATCTAATTCCATGCCCTAGACTAAGGGCGGGAGACGGTGTATGGAATGACTGTACCCGTATGGGCTCGAGAGCTTAAATACTCACACGGTCATTCACCTAGTCTCTAGTGCCATGGACCGTTGCTAGACGACTACCTATAGTAACGGGCTTCCTTGATTAAAGGTTAATAAAGAATTATTAATTAAATTAGATTTAATCAATAATAGTGTAGAATATTAGTTCAAGTCTAGCTGAAAGGTGAACCTAAAATGTCACACACAAATCACCGAGAAAGGACAATAAATTAATTTAGAATTAATTCTGTAAGAATAGATTACTTACAAAACGGAGATCCATTGGATGAAAATACCCCAAGAATAAATTAATGACATTAATTTATATCGAGCTTGTCCTTATTAGTTAATAAGTTGGATCTTATTAATTAATAAAGATAATTTGGACTTATACATTTAATTAGATTAAATACATAGTGAGCTCAATCAAAAGGATTGTTATTTAAGTTGGATTTAATTTGGGCCTTGAATTTTATTGGATAAAATCGGCCAACATTAATATTTGAGCCAATGAAAAATTCTATGGAAGGAAAAATTAACCACATATTGTAATTTTGAAAGTGCAATTTTGGTCATTGTTGAAAATCTCTGTATTTGGAATAAAGAAAAGTATATCTTATAGATAAAAAGAATGAATCTAGACACATTCTTACTTATCAATACAAGATATATATAACATTATCATACAACACAAAAAAATCTCCCTCCTAGAAGCACTCGGCTGTCCCCCTCTCTCTAATTCTCTTGGAAAATTTCTCCTGTTTATCTTCTAGCAAGGAGTTCAAGAGATTACAATTTTCTATGTGGTGTGGACGCTATGTTGGAACCTCCGGTGAACGTTTCGGCTTAGTTAACGAGAAAAACATAAAGGTATCATCTTTACTCTTTTTATGCTCTCCTTCACACCGACTAGTTTCATATGATTTTTATTTTATTTTTATTTTTATACTACATCGAATGTCCCAGAACTCCAAGGGTACACCCCTTGGATCGTTGTTTTTACACTTTAAGTTTAATTGCTATATTCATTTTCGTTTACCGCTTCCGCTAGTGCGTTCCCAGGTCGTACCACGTGATCCTTCAAGTGGTATCAGAGCCCGGTTCGATGTAGAGACTGTTGGTTTTGTGTGATTAGAATGTTAACGTGCTCTTTATGATTTTCTAAAGCACGTTTTAATTGCTTATTTTATGGATAATTATATGTAGAAATTAACTTGTTTAATTTTGAGATTAATTGGATAAGTTAAGTGTTTAAGAAAAATTGGAATTTTCTGTAAATACTTGGTTTTATTTTCAGTTTAATGTGTAGAATTAAAAAAAAATTAACAGGCATTATAGTAGCGCACTGCCGGCTGGTGCTGCACAGCATGCGCGCGCAGGCTGGCGTGCGCTGGACAAGCTTGCGCGTAGACCATCTGCACATTTGAATTTTCTGATTTCTGCAGATTTTTTTGAAAATTATTAATTTTTGCTGATTTAATTTTGGATTAAATTGGATTTTTTTAAAAAATTAAATTGCTCTATCAATAAAAAATTAAATTGCTCTATTAATATAAATTGCTCTATCAATATAATTAAATTGTTCTAATCATTCTTTTAATTGCAATTTTAAACTTGTATTTTCTGCATAAGATTATTTTGATGATATTGGATGTCATATTTTTTATTATACATGGGATGTATTATTTTTTCTCTACCATGTTTAATTGGATTATTATGCTAGTTGGATGATAATGAATGATCACGGAGCTCTTGACCGTTTGAATGTATTTATTTATTTTGTTTATGTTAAGTGGGCCTCGTGTGCCCATTTATTTTGTCTCTCTCCTTCTCTTGTTTTTTGCCTTGGAATAATACGGCTTTCTATCATCTTCACTATGTACTCTCCCGACTGTTGATCGGGATTTCTTTTTAAATCGTAATGAGAGTAGAATAGATTTTTGGTGAGGATTTTTATTCTTATAAAGCAAGCCCACAGAGGAAGGAGGTAAACCACGGAGGAAGGAGACCCAAGGAGGAGTTACAAGGCCTGGATCATTTTTGTAATAGCATAGGGCCACTCTCGAAAGACCTTAAACTCACTACGGGCTCAGTGGGTTGCATAGGTTGGGCTCGTGATCATCCAACGAGGGTGTGCTAGGTTCTTTTGCATGCAATGCTTATTTAAGTGATTTTTTAAATATTTGATATTAATGCATGCAAAATATTAATGTGATGAGGTCTTGGTCAACACTCAAATTTAACTCTCACTTGGTTGGACCAAGTTAAAGTGTTAGGGCTCAAAATGGACTTGGATCGAAATGGTTTAATCTGTCCAAGATTTCTATCCACAATAATATGGTAAGGAAGCTGCCACTACCCAAATGTGGTCTCACGAGTCGTGGTATATTTAAAATAGAGACAAGCTGCAGCATTATTGTAAACAAAGGAACACGCTCACTGTTTCCCTGTCTCACGAGTCGTAGGGGCAACAATTGAGGTGTGATTTGATTGATGGATTGGACCTGAGACTAAGTAAATATTAGGCTCGTAACGGACTTGAATCTAAATGGTTTTTCGATCTGTCCAGGCCTTCCATCCATAACAATATGATGAGGAAGCTACCACTATCCAAATATGATCTCATGAGTCATGGCACATTTGGAATATAAGACAAGCTACATTATTGTTATAGAAGCATGCTCATTATTTTTCTGTCTCATGAGTCGTGGGGGCCGACAATTGAGGTGTGATTTGGTTGATGGGTCGGGCTTAACACCGAGTAGTATGCTTCGCTTGGAGCTCTTGGGATCATGTGAAAAGGTGAGGCAAAACATATTAGAAATTTCATAAAATGAGAATGGCATTGGTCGCCTCCCACGAGGCTTTTTCCATGTGAATCGTAAAAGAGGGACATGATAAACTTCTTGTGGATCCCAAGCCCACTAGGAAAGGGTTTCCAAAACCCCACCTGAGAGTGGTGGGGGTTTGTAGAAATAACTAAAAGACCAAGTCTTAACTCAACTACAATATTACTATAATCTACTCAATTTTCTGCTTTACGTTATGAATGAATGTCCAAGAACCACTTTTCGTTTCTTATTATTTGAGATTTAGTTTTACGAAACACATTAATCAATAAATTGGCTGTAAAGTCAGAGGATTGTCCTCGATTCTCGAACATGACTTATGTCATGGATAAGCCACTTCCATCAGACTTGTGAAAGGAGTCCTTACTTAAAGAACGTTTGATGTTCAGAATTAAGCCATGAGGGCAATCACAAGATCCGCACTGTCATACTTGCTCCCATCATCTATGAGCAGTATGATAGGCTGGACATTATTGGTTAATAATGCTCCACATAAAATGAGTTTATGCGAGACCAAACCAGCATATTGGATATGCCGCGACGGAAGTAGTTTTTGAAGCCAAGATAACTGAGGGTCGCCTGTACATGAACATGGGGTTAAGATGCTATCCCTTGTGGAGAAGCTCGATGACCTCAATGTTGATCTTAAAAAAGAAATGTACCTTGATGTAATCTTCCAGTACCTTCAACCCTTCTTCGACCTATTTATCATAAAAGCCAAATGGGCTTGAGAAGACCATTCATGAGTTAATAAAAATGGTTGAACTAATACTAGTAACCGATTGAAGAATCTGTATCGTCGGTATTGAATTTGGTGGATTCCACCTTAAGAGTGAAAGGCAAGGGTGTCGAACGCCCTGTGAGGAAAGAAAGATGGAGCAAAGTCAGCCGCTGCAAGCGCTTTGAAAGCTCCTGTCGCCACGATGGTTGAGAATAAAGGGAAATGAAAAAATGGTCCTGCGGTCAAGATTTACGCATGACGTTTGTACAAAATGCCAAGGGACATTGGAAGAGGGAGTGTCATGAACTCCTCTCTGCCCAAGCTATTGCATTTGTTGTTGAGCAACGTGATTACTATTCCTATTTTCAAGTATAGAAAACTTGCTTTAAAAGCGCATTTCTGCAAATGATTTACAGAAATGAAAAGGAGTAGAATGATAAGACATATAGTCTTAAAGCTAGGCGATGGAAACTTTCTTTAGAAAAACTTTCTAAATAAGAATGGACTCTCATAATTCTCTCTATTCTCTCACACACACTACCTCACCACACATTTCATGCACTAAAACCCTAACCACATGTCCTCATGGCAAAATTGGTGGCGGCGATGAGGAGGAGACGGCGGACGACATGGCTGACGCGGAGGATTAGGGAGATCATTGGGGAGAGGGCGATCCGATACTTTGTACCCGTGCGAGTGATGGGTGCATGGACATGATGCTAGCAATTTCCTTAATGAACGATATGCAGGCTATGGCGCTGCGTTGGTGCTAGTGAATGATGAGATTGCTGTTGATACTATGCGACGGGCGACAACCCATGACAGTGGCGGAGTGACAGCGGTGCTGATGATGACGGCCAATCTCGTGATGTGGATGATCGGGTAGTTATCCGTGATTCATTTAATATTGCTGAATTTTTAAAATTGGCGCATAAAGTGATTGATGATGGAGACAAATCCTCCATTGCTGTGTTGGAACAATTGAACAAGAAGTGGGAAGCGAAAGTCGGCCCTATTCCCGTTAAGCCACTCTCGATCGACGACAATCCTTGGGCACGAGGATTTCGATTAACCCGATGAACATTGATGCCTGTTGCACTGCTAGCCTCATCAACAGCTGCGGCACCACCTCCTTCCACGATGACAATAGACGCGGCGCCACCTCCTTCCACGATGACAACGCCTATTGCAATGGAAAATCCTCGTTTGGGTGCTAGGGTTTCTAGTCTGAAGCACATGGCGATCGTTACTGCTGGATTGCCACCATTTCCGACTATCGTGGTTGGAATAGGCACCATGCAGCCTCCGGCCATGCAACCTGCACCTCAACCAACACCCGAAATTTACATAGGTACTGTTCCCTTGAAACTGTGCTTGAACATTATGGATTCAGTTGATAAAATTGCTGATACGTTTCATAATTCGACGCATAAAACACTATCCTATGTTCCTCCTTCGTTGTAAAATGGGGAGGTTATTGTACAACCCACTTTGGATGTTATTCGGGGTGGTTCTTGACGTTGAAACACCACAACTATCGGTTATTTTTTTTTGGCAAGCGCCCCTATTTCCATCATCTCAAAGATTTTGTTAAATCCATATGGCCAACTTTGAGTGATGTTACGACTTACATCAAATGGTTTTTTCTTCTTCCACTTTAAAACAACTGGGCTATGGTAGAGGTTATTGAGGGAGGACCGTGGTTATTCCAAAGTCAACCTATTGTGTTGCAAAAATGGGAACTTGGAATGGTGTTGAGGAAATTAAAGCACACACAAGTCCTGGTGTGGTTAAACTATGGCACTTGCCTATGGAACTGTGGACTAACGAAGGATTGAGTACAGTGGCTAGTGGAATAGGAAAATCGTTATACCCGGATGCTATCACTCCCGCATGCAAGAGACTGGATTTCGGTCGTATTTGTATCATGCTTGACATCTGTTTGAAGCTCCCGAAGCATTTATTTATCATGTTGCCAACTGAGGAGGGTGGCTAAGTTGCATGCAAGGTGGATGTTGACATGAGTGGCTTCCCCCTAAATGTACCACTTGCATGAGCTTGGAACATGCAACGAAGGCCTGTTCTGTGAATAAAACTTTTAAACCGCCAGTGTCCATGTATGTTCAACATGCAAGGCCGGCGAATGCACCTCCTATGCCAAAGGAGACAACCTATGGAGGATCCGACTCCAATTGTTGTGGACACGGAGGAATGCATGGCTTCTCCTCCATGGGAGACTCAATGTGATAAAGGTAAAGTCATTGTTGTTTGCATAACGCTTTTGATGTGCTAACTCTTCTTGATACTGAAGTAGAAGATATATCCCGGGGTCCTAACAGATATAGCCCCTCCAATAGTGACCCATGTTGAATGCAACTATTTGCAATGTATGGGGCATGAATAGGAGGGATCATCAACTAGCAGTCATCGATCTAGTTGCGGAGTTCATGCTATATTTTATTGGTCTCTTGGAAACGCGAGTCCAATGTCACAATGCAGTACGTATACAATTAGCTACTTTGCCTAGATGGAAATGGTTTGTTGATCCTATGAGTTCTAGGAATCGTATATGGATTACTTGGGATAAGGAATTCATTGATGTCACTATTATGGATATTGGACTGCAATTTATTCACTGTCATGTTCATGTCCGAGCGTTGCATGAAATATTTGTTGTTACTGTGGCTTATGGTGTAAATGATATTAGTACAAGTCAAGAGCTTTGGCAGGCTCTTAATTTACTCGCATGGCAATGTGCTGAGGAGATGTGGATTGTAGGTGGGGACTTTAATACTATTCGTGACACCAGTGAGGCGTGTGGCACCTCTGGTGACATCCGATTAGCCAGCAAGGAGTTTAATGATTGCATTATGGATTCCGGTCTTCTTCCATTACCACTACAAGGGGAATGGTTCACATGGCACAACTATAGTGCTGATTCACGCAGCTTATGGAAGCACTTGGACATAATGCTCGTTAATGATACATGGATGAATAGATGGCCAATTGTCTCCTATATGTATCTTCCACCTCATACATCTAACCACTCACCTCTTATACTGAAAGGGGATGTACAGCAACAATTTGGAGGTATGCTTAGATTTGATAACTATCTTGCTCGCTTGCCTCAGTTTATACCTAGTGTGCAGAATGTATGGCAGCATCACATTACCGATATTTTGATGTATTCGGTTACACGTAAACTTAAAGTGTTGAAATTAGTATTTCGACAACAGTTTTGAAACAAAAGGGATTTATCACAGAATGTTCGACTTGCCAAGGACTTCCTGGCCACGCTCAACAATTAGTTAGCTTTGACAGACACAATCCGCTGCTCTTGCATCTTGAACATTACTGCAGGTTGGTTTATGTGAAAGCAGCAAAACTTGAGCAAGTTATGTTGCAACAACGGGCCAAGATGTAATAGATGAAAGGGGGTAACCAATGTTCTCGTGTATTCTTTCAGAAGATAACCCAATGCCGCACCATGAGATGTTATTTTCAAATTAATGATGAACAGAGACACACCCACACGGATCACCAATCAGTGATCCAAGAATTAATGGGTTTCTACCGAAATCTATTGGTGGCGAGAGGAGTATACCGTTTATTGATTTTCGTTACCTCCGCCCATGGGCGCGACATATTGTAACAACTGAAGAGGCACAGGACCTACTACGACCTGTGATGGCTAATGAGGTAAAAATGGCTATTTTTTATATAGCTGAGGATAAAGCACCAGGCCTTGATGGTTATACCTCAGGATTCTATAAAGCAACGTGGCCTGTTGTGGGGTGTGAGGTCACACAGGCAGTTCTCGAATTCTTCACTATTGGAGACTTTTGAAATAGGTGAACTCCACATTCTTGGCCTTTATTCCTAAGTTACATAATCCTACACTCATGGCTGATTTTCGACCTATCTCATGCTGCAATATTTTATATTACGACCTCTATTAAGACCTCTTATAGATTACTGTGACGTTGACGGGGCATCATTCTATTTATGTCAGGATCCTTGGCATGTACTTGACATTTATTCATCGCTTCCCGTGGGGTCCATAGCTTACCAACAACTGATGATGGACAAGGTTAATATGGTGATTGAGGATGGACACTGGCACTAGCGTTTCCTCACTGCTATTGAGTACTTGGAGATTCTTCATGCTTTTACCCCCTATTTATAGCGGCACTGACTGTATTTCATAGGGATCGCAGAGTACATCGATAGCTGCATTGATCATTCGATCTCTCAAGACACTTGAGCTTAAAGTAGGTTGGTCTTCACTACTCTTGGGTACCTTCAAGATAGACATGCCTTTGTTCTTTGGTTAGCTATCCTTGGCAAACTGTCCATCGTGGACAAGCCTTGGCTATCCCACCTAGGTACTTCTTGTGTTTTATGTGATGAAGGGACTCCGAAATACATGTCTACTTGTTCTTTCAGTGCAAATATTCCAGAAAATGCTTGAGGGTGATTCGACAAATCCTTCGATTTGACTGGACTAACCGACCTTGGCCAACTAATATCATATGAGCAGCGCATAGATGGAGGGGAAGCATTCATATCATGCTTTGCTGGCTGCGTTTGTCTATCACGTATGGCGTGAACGTAAGTTTCGATGTTTTGATAGGGGTAACCATGAGGCATCTACCATGGGTGCTATTATCATTGAGGACGTATGGTAGGGAATATTGAGTGTTGATCTTGCTTACTCTATTAGCACTTGTGCGCTTTATCGTTTATGGCGAATCCCTTGGCCTGTCGAGAGGTCCACCTAATTATGAGGATTGATGTATTGTAGTTTTTGTACTTTTTTTAATCAATGAAATTTACATTTACCGAAAAAAAGCTAGGTCATTATTGCAAAAGCTATAAGATTAATATGGACTTAGCCATTAGTATTCAAATTAAGATAACATACGATTATGTAACCCAGCATGATCAAGTTTTTGTTAGGCAATTGTTGGACAAATTAGACTACAAACTTGATCAAAAAAGGATTCCTTTATTTTTGAGTTTGTTGAGTTATAAATTATCATATACCCTATAATAATTAGACTATGCACGCTTAAACCAAATGACTAAATGGATAGTTAAGGAGAAAAATTTACAGAGCATGGCATGTATAAGCTAAGCCATATCCCTCTAGTCAGGATAAGTAGATTGGTAGATTCAAAGAGTCTAGTATAGATGATTTGAGTCTTCTAACTTATAAATCTTCCTGAGAAAGAAGAAAGCCGTGAAAGCACTTTGTGGGACAAAGAACTCTTGTCAAAACAATCTGTTGGATTGGATCCAAATAGACATATGTAGATCACTAAATACAAAAAGACAAGTAGAGGGTTCACAAGTCTAAGAACTTCCGGAAAGCTCAAAGACTTAGATTTGAGGTGGAGAACCAAATTGGTTACGGAGACAAACCCTTCAATTGGATCGAGGTGGTGTGCATTTAGTGGGAGTTCTTGAAATATCTAAATGAAAATAGGATTCTCATTCAGTGAAATTATTCCTGAAGAGACGATGTTGAACTATCTCTGGTGAGGAAGAAATCGAACCTTGATTGGACATAATTTGATCGATGTTTCACTGAATTACCTCGCACATCTGGATATGGACTTTCGAAAATTGTCAAGTTCAAAAACATGGCGTTTGTTTAAAGTCATGATCCAGAAACCATATTTAATATGGATTGGAAAGCTTATGACTTGCAAAAGGTCTTGAGTATGAGGAATGGTCCTGCATACATCAAGGGATTAGTAGGAGGCAAATTACAATCGGAGTCTGATTTATATAGGTTCGTTATGGAATAATGCAAATATCATTTGTAATCAAATCTTCACTGACTGTATTTCAGTTCTCTGAAGGAATGATCAGAAAGCTCCAGTTACCTATGAATTTCTGAGTCTAATAGAATAAGGAGAAGCGATGTAAGACATCGGTCTAGATGAATGGCTTGGAGCCAAAATATCCGCTATGGAGTTCAAATTAGGTTTGAACGTCTTGTACCTAGAATACTTGTCTTGAAAAATTAATGAGTAAAATTACTCGGTCAAGAACAAGGTGGAAGGTCAGTAGGAGCACAATTGTGTGTTCCTAGTGTTTTAGATGTTAAAAAAACGTCTTAATCATTTGGAATGATAGAAAAATATTGTGGAACTCTAAACCACGAATATTGTTCATGTAATTCTCCATATAGGAATTGGATTCCTATCTAGGGATAAGCTATCCAAGATTCAGTCGTGGTAGACTGAAGAGGACTTAGATGTTTGAAATCCCCTACATCTTTGCTGTAAGCAGCATGGGAATGATGTTCGGTGCACTAAGCTAGATGTTGCTTATATTTTTTTAAGCATAACAATGAATATCAAGTGCACATCGATGAGGCAACAAAGAACTGTTGAAGAGTTGTCTTTAATGCCTGAATAAAGATTAAAGAAAAGCTCTTAACGCACATTAGTGGAGAATTGATTCTGGAAGGTTATACCGATAATAGCTTCCAACATCACATGAATAATTTTTAGTCTCAAAAGGAGCATACACTCAAGCTTTAATGATGATGTGGTAATTTCGAAAAGCAATTGGTTTGGCAATTTTGGATGTATTCTATTCTAACAATTAATTGATATTATGTAATATTATTTTAAGTGAATAAAATGAGTTTTTGCTTATTTGGCATTTACTTTGTTGTGCTCATTTTGTATGTTTGCATCTACTTGAACATCACAACAAAGCCCAGAGACCAATTAGCAACCGTGCAGTTGGGTCGCGCATTAGATGGCGGTTATGAAACTAATTGCCAATAGGCGGATCTGGAAGACCTTTCCAAGTCGAGGACCTCAAGATTGAGCATCGAGAGTCTTATGGAAACTTACACCAAGATTCGCATTTAATTAGTGAGTATCGTGTTTCATCGGTGATAGACGTGGATCGTCTATGCGATCTTGGTAGGTTGATTAACTAGGTGTTGAATCAACTGAACTGACTCGCGGGGATCGTCATATGGAAGCCTTTAAGGCTTGGTCGGTATAACTCGAATCCCCGACTCTGATAGTACGGGAGTAAGTAGCTCTCTGATTTGAGAAATCACGACAATCACGTGCATACGATGACTGTATCTTGGATCTGGCGAGAGGTGTTTCTATCATATATATGATCATCATATGCCTTGTCCAGTGCAGTCGGAGTATGTAGCGAGGACTGTGAGTTCCAAGAAGAGGACCCGTCCCCTGTCACTATGTGATAGAGGTATATCCTATGCACTTAGAGATGCGTTCACACATTATGAACCTGTGGCCACAATCATTGATCGAATAGGAAAAGTAGGTTCCTATGTCGAGAAGTTTGGTGTAACGCGATATCAAGTATTAAGCATAGATGCCTAGTCTGGGATGGAAACTGACACCTAATTTCATGCCATAAACTAAAGCCGGGAGACGGTATACGGAATGACCGTACCTATATGGACTTGAGAGCCTAAATGTTCACACGGTCATTCACATAGTCTCTAGTGCCATGGACCGTTGCTAGACGGTTACTTTTAGTAATGCGCTTCCTTGTTTAAGGGTTAATGAATAATTCTTAATTAAATTAGATTTAATTAATAATAGTGTTGGGACACTAGCCCAAGTCTAACTAAAAGGTGAACCTAAAGAGTCACACACAAATCACCGAAAAAGGACAAAGAATTAATTTAGAATTAATTCCATAAGTAATTAGATTACTTAGAAAAGAGAGATCCATTGGATGAAAAAATCCCAAGAATAAATTAATGGCATTAACACACAAATCACTGAAAAAATATGCATTAATTTAGATTAATTTCATAAGTAATTAGATTATTTAAAAAAGAGAGATCCATTCGGTGAAAAAATCCCAAAAATAAATTAATGGCATTAATTAATATTTGGCTGTCCTTATTATTTTATAAGTTGGATCTTATTAATTAATAAAGATAATTTGGGCTTATGTATTTAATTAGATTAAATACATGTTGGGCACAATTAAATAAATTTTTATTTAATATTTGGATTTAATGAAAATTCATTGGCCTTGAATTTTATATTATAAAATTGGCCAACACTCATATTTGAGCCCATTTGAAGATTCTATGGAATAAAAATAACCAACATATTGTAATTTTGGAAAGTGTAGTTTTAGTCATTGTTGGAAATCTTTTTATATGGAATAGAAGAGAAATATACCTTGTAGATAAAAAGAATGTATCTAGACACATTCTTATTTATCAATATAAAATATATACATATATGTTGTATAATTATTTAAAAAATAATCATCACATTGTTACACAACACAAAAAGATCCCCCTCCTTCCTAGAGGCACTCGGCCGCGCCCCTCTCTATTTCTCTTGGAGAATTTCTCTCGTGTCTCTTTTGGAAAGGAGTTCGACAGATTCTAATTTTCTGTGTAGTGTGGACGCACTTGGAAGGTTGCTACATTGGAACCTCCAATGGACTTTTCGGCTTAGTTAACGAGAAAAACAAACAGGCATCATCTTTACTCTTTTATGTTCTCGTTCACACCAACTAGTCCCGTGTGGTGTTTATTTTATTCTTATTTTCATATTACATCGAACGCCCGAGAACTCCAAGGATACACCCCTTGGATTGTTGTTTTTACTCTTTAATTTTAATTATTATAAGCGTTTTTATTTACCACTTTCGCTAGCGCGCTCCTCGGCCGTACCACATGATCCTTCACTAAAGGCATGATCATCTGAAAATTGTCAAATCTACAACAATGACTTCATAGTGTCAATCTGAAACTTAGTTAAATTAACTAAAATAGTATCTAAAGTGTGAAAGCATATGTTAAACCTCTTCAGTTTGAGTCTCAATTTCAGTGTCAATTTGCTCATTCCTTAGGTCTGATAGCCCAGCATCATTGTTTTGCAAATAAGAGTACAAACACAAAAAAATATTGTAAACAAGAGTACCAGTCTAAATAACAATCAAACATCAAAAAAATAAAATACCTGTGTGCTTTTGAAATTGGGATGGGTAGGATTTATACAACTCCTTTTGTTATGGCCTGTTCTTGAACAATTTGCACAAGTATGAGACACACCCTTCCTTATGACTATTCCATCTCTAATGTCATTGGCATCCCTTCTTACTTTCTTGGGCCTTCCAAGTTTTGATTTGACTTGAGGAGGCTCAAAAGTACACTGGTGATTTTTCATAATCATGCATTCCAAACACAGGATTAATCATGTGCCTATAAACCCTTAAGCAAACATCTTTTGTTGAAGTACTTATCAACATACTCCTCCATACTCAGCCTGTGATAGCTTATCGAGGCAATTTCCTAACAACATAGGAAGCACTTATCAAGATCAATAATAGGCCTACGACCCTCCAGGAAACCATCCTTTAACCTACTAAGGCAACATTACATTCTCTACAGCACAAGAGGAATCAAAGACCTGTCAACCTTAACACAAGTGTACTCCTAGGGTTGCCTTCTCTACAACTACACAATAGTCATACATCCGTTCATATTGCTTTTTTATATTGCCCTTCACCAACTCCTAAGCATACCTCTTGTCTCTGTACACCTTATCTAAACAACATTCAATTTGAATATCCCTTCTGATCTTGTTTTTCAAAGACTCTATCCCATCATTTGGATTATCCCTTAAAATTTGTTCAATTTTCCTCCCAATATAATTGAACTTTTCCTGCTTGTTCTCAACTATGTGTGCACATGCATAATTCTTTAGTTGATTAATTTCAAATGTTGTTGTTTTTCATGATTTAGGAAATACGGATTCTCCATTCACATTCATTCTTGCATGTGGCAGTGTTCTTTTGTTTTTCATTCTTTATGAATTTCAAGTCCCAACTCCTTCTCACTGTCCAATCTCTCAACAAATTCCTATACTTCTCTCTATTAACAAATTTCATATATGTAGAAAGACGATTAAATCAAAACACATCATATATACTAGCGTTATGTGTTAGTTACATACATAAGTATTTAGCGTTCATTGTGCCTAATACTAACATTGACCATCGATTCAACAATATAACGAATGCCCACAAATTGAATGGTTAAACCCATGAAGTTGGGCTGGGCATAGGTTGGTAGCTGTGTTACCAACTTTTAAGGATCAATCTGAAATGTTCCAAGTTATAGATCTCGAGACAGGGTATCGAGAGTCCTATAGAGACTTGGACTAAGTATTGCACATCGGGTTTCATCGGCCGGAGATGTATGTCGTCTATGTAATATTAGTTGGTTAGTTGGCAAGATAGTCAACTGACTGAACTGACTTGCGTGAATCACTATATGGATGGCTTCAAAGCTTAGTTGGTATGATTGGAATGCTTAATTCCGATAGTACAGGATTACTGCTCGAACTTAAGGAATCATGACAGTCGCATCATATGAAGATTGTATCTTGGATTTGGTAAGAGGTGATTGCATCTTTAGATATAGTCATTAAAAATCTTGTCCGATGCAGTCGGAGTATGTAGCGAGGACAGTGGATTCCGATGAAGAATATATCCCCTATTAGTATGTGACAACAAGATCTCTTACGCGTTTTGAGATGGTTTAGATTCTTTAAGTCTATAGCCATAGCGATTGATTGAGCGGGAAGAGATTTTCTATGCTAATTGGTAGAGTAAATGCATCTCGAGTATGAAGAATAAATACCTAGTTAAGGATAGGAATTGATTCTATGCTCTACACTAAGTATTTTCTTCCCCAATTCTATACCCTACATTAAGACCGAGAGATAGTTGACAAAAAACCATATCAATATGAAATTCAGAGCCTAAATGTTCACGCTATTATGCACCTAGTCTCTAGTGCCATAAATTGTTGCTAGAGGGCCACCCATGATAACATTCATTTCTGGTTAAAAATAATTAATTTAATTTAATTTAATTCATTGAGTTAGTTGCACATCAAAGTCTAGTTGAGGTTGAACCTAAAGAGCCACACACAAATAACAAAAGCGATGGAATTAATTTAAATTAATTTTGAAAGAGGAAAATTAATTTGATTGGATTAAATTAATTCTTGAAAAGCATGATTGGATCATTAAGAGAGAATATCTCTTGGATGGATGATCCAAAATTTAGTTAGTTAAATTAATTGAATTTTGGATTTAAATTTTTTAAATTAATTGAATTAATTTAAATAAGGCTTGGACTAACTATAGTAGGCTTGTATAATGAATGGAGCGGATTGATTAATTAGTAGAGATGGGCTAGAAATATTTAGTTGGAAACTATGACTTTTGGCCTGATTAATTAAGCGGATTGGATTCATTAATTAATTACGTGCATTTTTTACTTTGTTAATATTTAATTGGTTTACATATTTACTTGGGCTTGGGTATTTTATTAGATAAAATAATAAATCTAATAGATCAAGCAATTAGGATTAATTTAATTTGTTGGATAAGTTAATTGAGAAAATTGTAATTATCTTACCTCAGTGCTTGTTGACGGCGTTGGCCGGCAGTGCTCTGGTAGGGAAGACGAACAGTTGCAGAGAGGGGATAATGAGGGAGAGGGAGGGATAGAAACAGAGGAGGAAAGAAAAAAAAATCACTAAGTGTTGTATATATATTGAATTTTTGAACTGGCTTTGAAACAGGAAAATTTTAAAATACCGTTCCAAAAATCATTCCAAAAAATCAATACAACATCGTTTGTGTTAACGAGTATTCTTTAAAAAATAGTTCCAATTTACAAACTGTTTCAAAAAAATCAAAACAATTTCGTTTGATGTGTAAATGACGTTGTTTTGGAGCTTTTTTTAACGAAACTGTTCCTATTTTAAAAAACCCGTTCCTAATTGTGTGCCAATATTATTTTTTCAAAAAAATAAAAAAATAAAAAATATATAAAAATTGTCCCAAACATATTAATGATCATAAAAAAGTAGACCAACAATTAATTGAGGCCATTGGAAATATATAATGCTTTGAATCAAATTGATACATGTTGAGAAGATCAAGTATATTTGCACATATAAGATCGTTAGACTTACATAGAAGTAAGTAGCATGTTATATGTTGCGTTGGATCACCTAATCAGACTGTTAAAATTTTAATCAAACTGTTGGATATGATTAAATTGGCAAAATATTGCATTTGATGAAGTTTTGGACATTTTTGTTATAGGGATACTGAGATATCGTATCTGATACATAATCAACGCTGTTAAAAATGATGCAACTGCCCATCAGACCATTTGATTTTAGATCAGACCATTAGATATGTTCACATATGGAAAGTATTATTATACATTTAAATTTGGAATTAATCACAGTCTCGAATGTTGAGATATCGTAATCGGGAACTGAACGAGCAATTTGTGGACATATTTAGGGACGGTCTCTAGAGCTCATTTAGGAATGGGTTTTCGTAATCATTTTAGGAACAGATATTTTGTCCATTTAGGAATGATTGTTTTAATTTCACCTTTTGGAACGGTGAAAAACAAAAAACCGTTCCTAAATTGGTTTTCCCTCCAGGTTCTTTTGTTTTTTGCGCGAAATTGAATTTGTTGGAACTGATTTTGGAACGGTCAAAATTAATTGATGTTTCCTAAATTTTGATTTTTCCTCCCTTTTAATTTAGGATATTGTAATACATATAGGAACAATTGATTTTTTAATTTTCGTGCCACGTTCAAATGGTCTTTGGAGCGGTTTTCTAATTTTTTATCGTTCCTAAATGAAATAATATTGTGTTTTGGTTTTAAAGAATATAAGTTTGCAAATTCTACTTCTAAATTAGCTGGTCAACTATTTTAAAAATTGATCTTAATAAATTTTATTATTTATACTAATTTCTAACGGTAAAATACAGAAACACTTGATACAGAAACGCCAAATGACAATCATAATTATTGTCTTTTTCAGGCTCATAATCCTCATCAAAGCTATCTTCGTCAGACTCATCATTAGATTCACAGTTCTTTTATCCGGTACCTACTCCTTATTGATTAGTAACAGAAAGATCAATGACTAATTGAGTACCATTTGGGTCATGCACGTCATAATTATAGTTGTCTTTCGCAACTTGGGAAGTAAGTATTGTCTTATTCTCTTGAAACTCAACTTCAATCCATCGAAATTGACCGATGACTCTTCTGGCTCTTGTTTTGCAGGCAACTATTAGTCCACTAGGTCTTTCTTCATGCTAGGTACTCCGTGTAGTAAACTTGTACTGCTTGTTGTGCTATGAAGAATGGTTTGTTCTTTTGGTATACATTCTTGAAATTTATATCAACGAGGTGATAACGAGGATGTACCTTCATACCTCTCACGAGATCAACCTAGCGGCATTTAAACAGAACGATCTAGATGTTTTGAATAAGTGGGTAATCCAACTGAATTATCTCTTCGAGAATCCTATAGAAGTCACAGTCCGTGTCTGTACATGATGAGCTTCTGACTCACACCCCACAGTTCATAGTTGACTTGCCTACGCTGTGCACTTCAGTGTGGAAATTATAACCATTTACAAAGTAGTATGGGAGTGTTGTGACCTCAGCTGTAGGACCCCAATAGTGTAACTTCAAAAGCTCGTTGTCCGTTAATTCAATTCAAAATTAACCTGTGTTGCACATATTAGAGAAACCATATATTGACAAAATACAGTTGTAACACAATTCAAAAGACACAACCTACACGATGCTTGAACCAATCCTTGAATTGAGTAGCTACTAGCTCATCAATAATAGGGTCATCCACATGATGGTGCGCGTAAAGTTCATTAAAAAAAGTACTTGTTCACATACATTTCAATAAATAGGTTAAAAAAATTCCAAAATAATAATATGAATACACTATATTGGTATCTTTACACTTACTCGTCGTATGGCGTGACTACTTCACAGTTGGTCAATATGTACTTCTCAATTATGTGGCGTTTTGATCCACTGAACCATCTCTTCTTTGATGCACCACTACCTGGACCAGAGTAGTTGAAAATAGACTATTGGATATGAGTGTCATTCATACAGAGATCATCATTTCTGCATGGCCTGTTCCGCTTGCAAAGAATCTGGGGCTCAAAGTAGTGAGAAGTGAAGAGATTGATTCCTTCTATAAGGTAGGCCTCTAACAATTGACGCCACAATGTGTGCTTTGTTTTTTCACCTTCATTTTCAAGTCTAAAAAAAAAAATCTAATAATCGAATATTTATTAGAAACATATGACACTAGAACTATTTCAAAAAACTAGAATAACTCATTAATAATTACCTCTCAAATCGATACATCCACCTGTATTGCACAGTCCCTCCCACGCGCGCTTCATATGGTAAGTGAACAATTAGGTGCTCCAATGAGTCGAAAAAGCTGGAGGAAATAGTTTTTAGAGGTTGCATAAGATGGTTGCGATACTAGCCTCCGATTCTTGTACCTTATTCACATCGAGTGTCGCCAAACAATAGAATCTGGAATAAAATGCTGACCTCTGTCAATGCACTCCACACCGACTCTGGAACCATTTCATGGAAGGCAATCGGGATCAACTTCTACATGAATATGTGACAATCATGACCCTTCATGCCATGGAGCCTCAACTGCTTCATGTCGACACAACGAGCCAAATTAGATGTGTAGCGATCAGGAAACATCATATGACTAATCCATTCACATGTCCTCCTCTTCTGCTCTTTGTTCAAGGTATATACGGCTTTGGGCATCAAACCTTCTTTTGTCCACCTCAAGCTCCGATCGATTGCATATGATCTTGAGGTCCTTCCATGCATTCAAGTATCCTTTTTTTTTTCTCTTTATATCCATCACGGTGTCGAATATATTTGTCAAACACATTCTTCTCAATGTGCATGACATCAAGATTGTGTCGTATCAGATGCATCGATCAGTACTCGAGCTCTCGAAAGATGCTTTTCTTTCTCCACTTATGCTCACTACCGTACCCGTTCGGGAGTGACAACGACACTTCAACCCTACGACTAAACCCTTGAACCTATTCGCGGATCTATTCTCCCGTCAATTTCGGCGGTGCAACCTTTCTTTCTACTCAGTTCATAGTGAATGGTTTCTTGTTCCTATGGTACGAATGTTCCGGGGGGAGGAACTATCTGTTGCAGTTAAAGTAGCATGCCTTCCTACCGTTCTACAGGTAGAATGAACGTGTGTTTTCCATACAAACTGGACACCCCATAACACTAGCGGAACTCCATCCAGACGTCATCCCACAAGTGGGTAGGTCATTCACAGTCCACATCAATGCGACGCACATTGGGAATATCTCGTTCTTCGCTCTGTAGCTCATCGGTACACCACATGTCACAAATTCTACAACCCTCGATCAACATCTCAAAGTAAACATCGTCATGTTGAGGAACATATACTCAGAACTCCTGCACATTCCCGGTGGGATGAGTACATATGATCATCCTTCCCATGCGGTGCGAACGCATCTGTGCACAAACCCAGTCTAACATTAGGGGACTCTGCTGTAAAATTGGGATATATACGATCAAAATGCCTCCATGCCTCTACACTAGAGAGATGGAACATGGATCCCTCCTCCGTCTGATGGTTGGCATGCCACGTTATTTGCTCGACAATCCCTTTTAAAGCATAAAACCTCTGCAGCCAAGGAGTAATCGACAGGTACCTAAGAATGGCATACGGTGTCTTCTTGCTATTAAGATATCGCTGCCTAGATGAATGTTGTCCTTCCAATACAGCATGCAACTATTCTTACATGCATCAATCTTCTCAATAGGTAAACCCAAGTCTCTTATCAATTTTTTCATACTATAGTAATCCTGGGGTATGTTAGAAATGGTGACCAGAAAGCCAATTGGATTGGTGGTTTTGGGAACCAATTAGCAATCTATATGAATGTGATATTATCTTGATGAATGTAGTATGCATTCATTTGTGGCACCATGTGTTTATGTTGAATGGTGTTTTAACGTCATAACAAATGCCCACAGACCAATTAAATAACCCATGTAGTTGGGTTGTGCATTGGATGACAGCTATGAAATCAACGTCTGAGGGTTGGTATGAAATATTCCAAGTCAAGAACCTCGATACTAGGCATCGAGCGTCCTATAGAGACTTGCATTAAGTATTGCATTCATTTGATGAGTGTTGTGTTTTATCGCCGACAGGCATGGGATGCCTATGCAATTTTAGTGGATTAGTTGACAAGGTTGTTAGCTGACTGAACTGACTCGTGGGAATCGTCATATGGAATCCTTCGAGGCTTGGTTGGTATGACTTGAATTCCCAGCTCCGAAAGTACAAGATTAGTCCTTGGACTTGAGGAATCATGACAGTCGTATGCATATGATGGCTATATCTTGGATCTGGTGAGAGATGACTGTGCATTCGATGTGGTCATTATAAACCTTTTTTAGTATAGTCGAATTATGTATTGAGGATGGTGGATTTCAAGATAGAATCCGCCCCTTATCAATATATGATGGATATATCTCTTATACGTTCTGAGATGGTTTAGACTCTGTATGCCTATGGCCATAGCGATTGGTCGAATAGGAAATGGTTTTCTTTATCGACCAATAGTGTAAACGCATTTCAAGTATTCAGCATAGTTGCGTGGTCCAAGATGGGAACCGACACTCAATTTCATGCCCTAGAAAAAGTCGGGAGATGACCGACGGAAGGACTGTACCTGTATGGAACTCGAAAGCCTAAAAGTTCACGTTAGCATTCACCTAGTCTCTAGTGTCATGGACTGTTGCTAGACGACCACCCATAGTGACGGGCATTTTCGATTAATTATTAATTGAAAATAATTAATAAATTAGATTTAATTAATTATTTGTGTTGGTACAGTGCCCAAGTCTAACTGAGGGTGAACCTAAAGAGTCAAATAGAAATCACTATGGAATTAGTGGAATTAATTCAACAAGAAACGAATTAATTTAATTGGATTAAATTAATTCAAGGAGAATATATAAATGATTGGATCATTTATTTAATAATTCATTTGATGGATGGCTCAAGAATTAATTAATTGGATTAATTAATTTTGGGCTTAACACCTTTAAATTAATTAAATTAATTTAATAGGTTTGGCTTAATTAATTGATTGGATCAATTAATTAGTGTTTGGGCTTAGATTTATTTAATTGGATTAAATGAATCTTTGGACTTAATTGGGCTAAAATTAATTTAATTAATTATTGTCCAATGGTCTTTAGTTAGGCTTAATTTAATCAATTAAATTAAGCCAGGTCGATACTTGGAGTACAAGCTCATTTGAGGGAGGCAGGAGCAAGTTAAGAAGTAGTTGAAACTCCTCACCATGATGAACTTGATAGAGTGGTTATTTCATCTTGGTTGGAGGTTATATGCATGTGTGTATAGGTTGCCTTGGAGATAAATATGGTAGTTATTGAATTTTGAATTCAGTTGTATGTAATACACAAAATTATACATATATCCATGATAAGCAATACATAAGCCACAAAATTGCTTCCTATTTCTCTCTAAAAATTATTCTCCTTTTTGTTCTATATTGAATTTGATTCAAATTAAAACATAAAACAATCCCAAAGCACTAAACAGTAGTGTTAGTTTGGAGTTGTTTTTCTCCTTGTTCTTTGTTCTATCTAGCAATAGAAAAAGAACTATACCTATTCCATTTTGTGGTATGAACAACTTAGAGGAATTTTAATTTGAACTCTCAAGTGAACAGAACGGGATAACGTAAAGGGAACAACAAACGTTACTGCTCAACTATAGAAACAAAAAGGTATAGTTTCCTATTTTGTTTCTATGCTTTTTGTTTCATCCTCTAGCCACATATCTAGCATGTTTATATGTTTACTATTATGCTTTTGACAGACACCAAATGTCCGGGAATTTCAAAGGGAACACCCCTTTGAACCGTTTAAATAATTTTTTTATTTCACGCTTCCGCCGCATTCCCGGTTCATACCGGTTCTTTTGGTGGTATCAGAGCTTGCTCCGGTGTTGTGGCTTTAGGATAAAACATGTTATTATGTGTTGAAATTAACAATGTGTTTAATTTGCTTTTGGAAAGCATGTTTTATGGCTCTGAAGCATGATTATATGTTTAGAAAATATATATTAATTTTGCTTTTAAATTGTGGATGTCTATGCATTATTCGAAAATCGAATTTTCTGTAAATGTATGGTTTTTATTTCAGTTTTGAATTGCAGAAATTAAAAAAGAAAATTAAAAAATGGAGCAGTACGGCCGTTGCTGCTCTACCGGCTGATCACTGGCCAGCAGGGCATGTGACCTGGCACGCGCAGGCGGTGGTGACCTACGGGTTGCCTGCACACGCGCCCGCTGACGTGCGTGCTTGCAGCAACCGGTCGTCTGCTGTTTCAAACGACTCGGCCGTTTTGTGCCGTTTTTTTCAAAAAATTAGATTTTTCTAATTTTTGCAATTTTTTTGAAATTATTAAGTTTGGCAAATTTTAATTTTAGTTAAATTAAATTTTTTTAAAATTAAATTGTGCCTTAAATTAATTTGAAAATGCTTTCCAAACGAACAAAAACATTGTACATTGGATGTATGGTTGAATCCATTTTTTAATTGCATTATTAGTATGTTATTTTCTGCATTTAATCATGTTCTTGGTATATGATATTGGATATCTATTGTTAAATACATAAATTATATTTATTGATTTAACATGTTTATATTTGATATAAATGTGTTAATTATTGTTTATTGGATAAACAATGGGGATGATAACAAAGCCCATTGGCCGAATGCATGGTTTAATTTTATGTTGGGTGAAGCCTGCGTGCCTCTTTGTTTTAATTCCTTCTTTTGTCTTTAGCCTTGAAACAATACGGCTTGCTTTCTCCCTCCTTTACTACTCCCTCAACTCTTAATTGGGGTTTTCAATTCCAGTTGTAATGAGTGTAGTTAGGATTTATTTTGAATAAATGTAAGCTTCCAAGGAGATGAAGGCCTAAGCCCATTGGACGAAGCTCACGAAGGTAGAAGAACAAAGAGGAAGGCTCATTAGAATGATAATGGGTTACTATTTTGCTATAGTTAGGGCCACACTCTAAATTGCATAGGCCCACTACGAGCTCAGTGGGTCACTTAGGATTGACTTGGGATCATCCAACAGGGGCGTGCTAGGTTTTTTTTGCATGTGGTGTATGTTATAATATTTGAAGTGTGATGTGTATGGAATGCATCCATTTATACTCAATGATCATCCAATAGAGATGTACATTGACGTGATCCTTCAGTATCTTCCTCCCTCCTTTGACCCAATTCTTGTGAATTATAACATGAATGGGCTTGACAAACACCTTCATGAGTTGATAAACATGTTGGTCCAGAACGAGGCAACAATTGAAATGTTTGAGCTGACGGTATTGGAAGGGAAGGCTTCGACCTTAGAAGTGAAAGGAAAAGGGGCCGGATGCTGGAGGAGGAAGAAGGGTAAGATAGAATTAGCTACTGCCAGCTCTCAGAGAGCTCCTGTTGTCCGGCTGGGCATGGGCAAAGGGAAGAGGAAGGCGGTTCGGTAGTCATAAATTCCAAAAGATGGTTACATTAATTGTTATGAAAATGGGCAATAGAAGAAGCAGTGTCTCAAAGTCCTCTATAATCAAGGTATGATTTGATATTGAGTCTTAACATGACTACTACTACACTTCTTGGTATTGGATACTAGCTGTAAAGTTCATATCAGCAAATGGTTTGCAGGTGGTGAAAAGGAGTAGAAGACTGAGATAAATGGTCGTAAAACTTAGCAATGGCACGACTATTGCTGCTATGGTTAAACGACTAAATTGACTTAGCTATTAGTGATCATTTTAGGATAAAATTGATAGGATATAATTATGTAACCTAGCACGATCAAATTATGTTTTTCCGTTGTTGGACAATTTGGATTACATGATTTTGATTAATGATGGTTATTTCATTTGACAAATAATGGTTATTCTTTGTCTACTAGGTTGTTTACGTAATTATTTCAACATTATCTCATAATTGAATTATGAGTGCCCAAAATAAATGGTTAAAATGAATAATTAAGATAAACTCACAGATCTGGCATGCGAAGTTAGGTCACATTTCTCTAGTTAGGATAAGGAAGTTGGTGTATTCAACAAGTTTAGAAATAGACAAGTTAAGTTTACAAACTTGCAAGTCCTGCCTGAGCAAGATGAGGACCGAGAAGCACTTTGTAGGACAAAGTGTGCTTGCCAATGGTCTATTGGATTAGATCCAATTAGACATCTATGAGTCATTGAATACATAGAGCTAGAAGGGGGTTCACAAGTCTAAGGACCTTAGGAAGGTTTGGAGAATTAGACTTGAAGAGGAGAACCAAACTAGTTGCAGAATTAAATCCTTCGATTGGATCGAGGTAGTGTGTATTTAGTGGGGGTTCTTGAATTATCTGACGAGAATGGAATTCTCACTCACTGGAGTTGTTCTTTGGAATGCCACAATTGAACCGTGTCTCTAATAAGGGAGGGATCAAACCTTGTTGGACTTGGTTCGATTGTTCTTTTCACTCAACTACCTTGGCCCATGTGGCAGGACAAGCCTTTTCCACAACGTACTTTAGCATATGAGATGGTCCTGTATACATTAAGGGAATAGTGGGAGGCAAACTAGGTTTGTACAGTTTTATTTGTTATCCTAAGAAAAATTGGATTTCATTGGATAACTGACGTGAGGAGTAGCTCCTTGAGAAATCAAGTGGAGAGAGACCTCAGTCAAATGTAACAAACTTAATTTATAATCGAATTCTTTCACTAACTCACTATATTCCAACCTACTGAGGGATGACTAGAACACCTTAGTTACCTAATAAGCACAGGTTTCTGAGTCTGACCAGTCAATTGGATTATGATCCAAAGACATAAGGAGAAGCAATGTAGGACATCAAGTTAGATAAATGGCTTGGTGGCATGAGATTCGGCATGGACAACAAACTAGGTTTAGAACTTCTTGTATTTGGAATATTCGTTTAGACAAAGTCATGCAAGGTATGAGTCAGGTAGAGAATGAGTTGGAAGGTTAGTGGAAGCTTATTTGTGTTCCTAGTATTTTAGGTGTGAACGTCTTACTCATTTGGAATGATGTGAAGATGTTGGGAAATACTAAAGCACAAACATTATTCACGCAATTCTCCATAAAGGAATTAGATTCCTTCCCTTATCATGGGGTTAAGATTTCCAAGACTCAGTCTTCGTGGACTGATGAGAAGTTTAGAAAGATGTTAGACATCCTCTATGTCTTTTGCTGTTGACAACATGGATATGTGGTCTGATACACGCCGAATTTTGTGTGTGCTTTGAGCATAACAATGGATATCGAGAGTGTAATGAGAAGTCACTGCATAACAGTCAAGATTACTCTTTAGTACGTGAATAAGTATTAAAGAAGTGTTCTTGCTACAAGTCAATGGAGAATTGATTCTGGAAGGGTATGGCGATACTAGTTTCTAGTTAAATGTGAATGGTGACTAGTCTCAATTTGAATATACATTCAGACTTAATAGTGATGTGGTGGCTTGGAATGGTTTCAAACAGGATGGCACAATGGTTTTCACCATGGAAGTCAAATTTATAGTGACTTTAATAGTTGCTCAAGAAGTGTTTTGGATGAAATCCACATCCAATGATTGAATGTGGAGCCTAGCACGACCAAGCTAGTAGTTACTTGGAGGATAACAACTAGGCAATGGCACAAGTAAAAGGGTCGAGATCTCATCACAGATCCAAGGAATATTCTTAGATGCCACCATCAATTTAGAACGATAGTAGGAAGAGGTGATGTGCGGTTGGACCGTGTCATTTCGGCAGAAAATGTGATAGACCCATGAGACCGAGCAGGTATCACAGATTGCTTACTCAGATAGATCTGAGGGATATGGGCGATTATCTTTAGGTCAAGTGGGAGTCTGTTATCAATGGTTACCGGAAAGACAATTGGATTGGCGGTTTTGGGAACCATTTAGCAATCTGATATTATCTTGATGAATGTAGTAAGCATTCATCTATGGCACCATGTGTTTGTTGTGCTTACTATTTACGTTGAATGATATTTTAATGTCACAATAAGTATCCACAGACCAATTGAATAACCCATGTAGTTGGGCTACACATCAAATGACAACTATGAAACCAACTTCTGAGGGTTGGTCTTAGACGTTCCAAGTCGATGACCTCGAGACTGTGCGTCGAGAGTCCTATAGAGACTTGCACTAAGTACTGCATTCATTGGATGAGTGCCATGTTTCATCGACAACAGACATGGGATGTTTATGTAATTTTAGTGGATTCGTTGACAAGATTGTAAGCTGATTGAACTGACTTGCGGGAATCGTCATATGGAAGCCCTGGAAGCTTGGTTTATACGATTTGAATTTCGGCTTTGATAGTACATGATTAGTCCTTGAACTTGAGGAATCATGACAGTTGCATGCATATGATGGTTATATCTTGGATCTGGCGAGAGATGACTATACCTTCAATGTGGTCGTTATAAGCCTTCCCCAGTGTAGTCGCATTATGTATTGAGGACGATGGATTTCTAGATAGAATCCGTCCACTATCAATATGTGATGGATATATCTCCTATGCGCTCTAAGATGGTTTAGACTCTCTAAGTCTATGGTCATAGCAATTAATTGAATAGGAAATAGTTTTCTTTGTGGATCAATAAGTAAACGCATCTCAAGTACTCAATATAGTTGCCTGGTCTAGGATGGGAATCGACGCCTAATTCTATGCCCTAGACTAAGGCCGAGAGATGGTCGACGAAAGGATACCTGTATGGAACTCTAGAACCTAAATGTTCACGCCAATATTTACCTAGTATCTAGTGCCATAGACTATTGCTAGACGACTACCCATGGTGATGGACATTTTCGATTAATGGTTAATTAAAAATAATTAATAAAATTAGATTTAATTAATTATTTGTGTTGGACACATTGCCCAAGTCTAGTTGAGGGTGAACCTAAAGAGTCACACACAAATCACTATGGAATTGGTGGGATTAATTCAAGAAGAAATGTATTAATTTAATTGGATTAAATTAATTCAAGAAAAATATATAAATAATGGGATCATTTATTTAATAATCCATTTGATGGATGGCTAAAGAATTAAATAATTGAATTAATTAATTTTGGGCTTAACACCTTTAAATTAATTGAATTAGTTTAATAGGTTTGGCTTAATTAATTAATTGGATCGATTAATTAGTGTTTGGAGTTCGATCTATTTAATTGGATTAAATAAATCTTTGGACTTAGCTGGGCTAAAATTAATTTAATTAATTATTGCCCGATGAACATTGATTGGGGTTAATTTAATTTGATTAAATCAAACTCGGTCCACACTTGAAGCCCAAGCCCATTTGAGGGAAGTTGTAGCAAGCTAAGAAGGAGTTGAAACTCCTCACCATGAGGAACATGATGGAGTGGTTATTTCATCATGTTTGGAGATTATATGCATGTATGTGTGTAAGTTTGCCTTGGAGGTAAACTTGGTAGTTATTGAATTTTAATTTAATTATGTATAATATACAAAACTACACACATATCTATGATAACCAGTACATAAGCCACGAAATTGTTCCCTATTTCTCTCTAAAAAATATTCTCCTTTTTGTTTTATATTGAATTTGATTCAAATTAGAACATAAATAAATCCAAAAGCACTAAACAACAGTGCTAGTTTGGAGTTGTTTTTCTTCTTATTCTTTATTCTATCTAGCAATAGAAAAAGAACTATACATATTCCATTTTGTGGTGTGGACAACTTGGAGGAATTTTAGTTTGAATTCTCAAGAGAACGGAATGGGAGAACGTAAATGGAACAATGCACGTTGCTGCTCAACTACAGAAACAAAAAGGTAAAGTTTCATGTTTTGTTTTTATGCTTTTTGTTTCGTCCTCTAGCCACTTGTCTAACCCGAAAGTTTTAAAAGGACCACCCCTTTGAACCGTTTAAATAATTTTTTTATTTCACGCTTCTCCGCGTTCCTGGCCATACCGATTCTTTTAGGGCACGGTGTGGTCGCGGGGTAATATATGATCAGCCCACTACAATATTTGATTATATATATGCTGAGAAATATGGCCCTCGACTTTAATGTTTACCAACTTAGCTACAACCTGCAATTGAGATTGGGTGCAACTGTTCCACAACGGTTGCTCGGCAGCATGCATTACATCGTGAAACTTATCTACCAGCCTAGATACATAATCATAGGGGCTCCTACCGTAATATGAACTAGGCCCTACAACAGTAGGACACAATCTCGTACCATCTTCAAGCACACCATCCTGGTTATAGTTAGAAGACCAGAGAGTAGGCCTGACGGCATAAAAAACCATCCTCTGTGCCCAATCCATCCGTGACGCATAACGCCAAGGTGTACTTGTACCCTGCATAACATGAAAAATGGGAGTCTCCTCCTGCAACGGGGCCGCCTTGACAGCCTCAAAATACTCCTACACCGTCTCCTCGCCATGAGAAGTCCAATTATAATACTCCGACATAAACTATTTCATAAACAAGTTCGAATTTTACCTCGTATGTGGTTCTGAAAACTTCATTTTTGCACTTTCTACAAAGACATTTAATTTTCTCATGCTCCAGATATGCATGTTGAGACTTAACCCATTCTATAAATGTAGCAGCACCATCCTGAAACTTTGGAGTAAGACTCGTTCTATCTGGAAGGTTCTTCTCATACATCTATCTCCTCAACTATCTTAACATGATGATAAGTCCTACACACACACATACACATATATATATTTATTATTATAATATTAAATTTAATTGACAAATTACAACAAATATAATCAATTGAAAAATAAAGAGTTAAAGTTATTACCTGATCAAAATAACTTAAAATACCAACAAAAATTAAAGACAGATTGATGAACAAGAGTAAAAAATTATTAGTGGGATAGTGAGAGATCAAAAAAATTAGAGAGAGATTGAGGAAAAAAAGAGAAAATAAGAACAATGAAAGAAGATAGTGAGATTAAATGGAAAGAGAAGAATACATTTATTTAGGAATATTTGGAACGGTCTTTGGAACAGGTATAGGAACACATATTTAGCCATTAATTTAGATTTTGGGATGGAGCTTGAGACGGCCTTAGGAACGGTCTCTCTGACCGTTGAAATATAGCGGTTGAATTTCATTTGGAATGGTCTTAGTAAAACTAAAAAAATAATACAAAAACCCGTTCCAATGTGTACCAGATTTTGGAATGATTTTAGAAACACATGACTTCTTAAATAAAACTAATACTTTGGAAGGACTTTTCGCATAATTGATTAAGGGCATTCCAAAATCGATCCAAATTGTACCTCATTTTGGAATACATTTTGGAATTGTCATTTTTAGGACATCCATTGCGACACATATAGGAACGGTTGACTCAAGACCGTTCCTAACTAATATAGTGTTCCAACTATTTACTGTTACTACTTTGGAATGGTGTTTGGAATGAAATTAGTAACTGTTTGTTTAGAACTCATCTTGGAACGGTTTGACCATTCCAAAATTATAACCCAAAAAAAAAGGTTGAATATGACGTCATGTTTCAGTTTCCGTTCCTGATGTATTCCAAAGATCATTCCAAGGTGGAACGTGTTTTGGAACGATTTCTCTGGTTATGCCAAATCCCAACTTTTTTTGTAATGTATTAACTATAAGCACAATTTTATAATTATATATTTAACCTTTGAGGCTTTGACTAATGATCAACTAATATTAGCAGAGGTCATTGTCAAAGCACAAAACTTTAGGGAGGTCTTTGGAAATAATCCGTTAGAGTTGGTATACTTTTTCTATACAAATTGTTGGTTAACATATAGTAAATTAGTTGTTGTAGTATGTTGTTTTTACGCGCATATAATAAATAATCTTTTACGAGTTAAAATAAATTATAAATAAGAATAAAATATATAAATTAATACATTATATTATAAAGAGAGAGAAAGAAAGAAAATAAATAATAATTTATTAATTAATATAAATTTTAAAAAGTTGATAGTTAGTTATTTTATCATGAAGGGCCTTTTTGACTTCACAAATAATTTGTACGATGGTGTCATTTTAATTGCCATTTGTGAGTGTAGAGGGACTTCTCTTTTTATATTAGTATAGATAACCCGCTAAGGTTGGTATACATTTTCTATTCAAATTGTTGATTAACATATAGTAAACTAGGTGGCATGTCATTTCTATGTGCATATAATAAATAATCTTTCACACTTTAAATTATATTATAAATAAGAGTAAAATATAAAAACTAATATATCACATTAATAAAAAGAAATAAAAAAAATTTATCAATTAATATAAATTTTGAAAAGTTGAATAAGTTAGTTATTTTATCATGAAAGACATTTTTGACTTTACAAATAATTAATGCAGCGGTGTTATTAACTATCGTTTATAAGTGATTATGAACTATTTTTATAAATTTCATATTTCATATCTTAATTTAATTTTCCCCCCAAGGAGAAAAAAAGCAAAGCCATCCAAGAATTTATGAAATTGAATGATCACTATACTATACTGAAATCAATATATAATACCTCAAACTTTTTTCAAAAAATAAATGAATTCATGAATGAATAAACCTGGACGAGGATCGAGTTGAAAAATAAATCCAATTGTTCGATACTCCATCAACCAATAAACGCTCGTGCTTATTTAAGCTCGATTCGTTAAAATTTAACAAATCAAATTGAAAACAAAAATATTGTTCGATCAATTTTCAAAAGAAGTCGAATTTCATCCAATTAATATAAGTATAGAAAAAGATGCTTGAAAATACCAAACTACTTGAGCCTAACTCGTACCAGATTCAACTAAAACATAAGCGGGCGTTTGAGCTTATAAGCTCTTCGAAACTTTTTATAAAACATTTTAGAGCTTGTACGTCGTTCCAAAGTGTCAGTTTCTTTTCTTGTCTTTTGTATTTTTTGAATAAGCTTATAAGATCCAAATTAAGATGTTAGAAGCTCATAAACTCCTAAATATAACAGACATTTATTTCAAAATCTTAACAAGTGAGTTTAATTTTCTCAGATCAATTACAAAATTGACAATAATAACATTTATAAGCTTCATGATCTTGGATCTCCCAATATTTTAATAGTTTCTTGTTAAAATAAAAATCTTATAAACTCAAAAAAGGGATAAAAAATTTTTTAGTCCCAATATTTGGTATCAACTTCAAAATAATCCCTATCTTTTTGTTTTACTTCAAATTAGTTCCCCCAATGAATTTTTCCATATCACCCTTACAAAATATATATATATATATATATATATATATAAAATGATTGGACAATGGTTTAAATAATATAATCTTTTTAATTAGAAGAATTACAATTGGACAATGATTTAAATAATAACTTGATCAAACATAACTTTTGTAAATTTATTGAACTTCTCGTGTTTTTCAAATAAAAAAATAGTTGAAGAAATAAGGGGTTTTATATATACCCAATTTTATCTTAGCTGGGAATTTTATTTTCTTATTTACTCTATCTTTTATTTAAACTTTTTCTCCAACTTATCTATTCAGATACTTTTGTGCTTGAAAAATTCAACAAGTTCGTTAAATTCACAATAATTATGTTAATATATCATCAATTAAGTTATAATTTGAATATTCCCAATGATAAATTTTTTAATCAAAATGATTATATTTTTTTCTATATGTATGTGCAAGAAACCAAATTGGAATTAAAATTAAAAAATTAAATTAAATCAAAAAGAATTTGGGGAAAGTATTATTTTAGTCCGCTAAGTATGCTTAATTTTAATTTTAGTCCGATAACTATGTCCATTTTTGTTTAGGTCCAGTAACTTATGAAATTGCCTACTTTTAGTCCTCTGGCAGATTTTCGGATAATTTTATCCCTATGAGTGCATATGGACTAAAACTGTCTTTCAAAAGTTGCATAGGGTAAAATTGTCCGAAAATCTGCCAGAGGACTAAAAGTAAGTAATTTCATAAGTTACTTGACTTAAACAAAAATGGACATAGTTATCGGACTAAAATTAAAATTAGACATACTTAGCGGACTAAAATAATACTTTTCCCAAAATATTTTATAAGACTTAAAAACGAACTCGAAACAAATTAGTTAGCCAAACACCCTATAAATCAAACTCAAAATTCATTTTTTCAATTAAATTCAATAACAATTGAGATAAATTTCAACATTAATATTTTAGATTCTCAGACAAGGGTGACTTACATGCAAAGAAACAATGAATTATTCCTTATCCCAAACAAAGGAAGGAAGGAATGATATAAATTGAGAATCCCAAAAAGAAATAAGAATAGTTTAAAAAAGTGTGAAATAAATCAACAAGGAATAGAATCATTAAAGATTACATAAATTACACAGAATCTAACCAAAAAAATGCCAAAGATAAATAATTTGAAATCTAATTTACATGAAACGTGCAAATTAATTAGCTTTATTTTTATTTCATTTAAAAAAAATTAAAGGAGCACACACACAATTGAAAACGAGTTCTAGAAAATTTTCAATCTAGGTCAAATTTAAATTAATTATACGATAAGTATAATATACTTATTATGTGATTGATATACGATTTTAAATTAATTTAGAAATTTTTTTATAACATCTTTGTTCAATTTCTCACTTTATCAAAGACTATTCCTTTTCAAAGTAGCTTCTAGAATGACACAAGTACATAACACCTAAAGAAACATTGGAAGTGGAATAATATCCATCAGTCAAAATACTGAAGGGTGTTTGCTATAGTTTCGGTTTTTGCAGAGATAATAAATTATAAAGAAAATTGTAAAATTTTACTGTAGTCCGACTGTTCAGTGTTTTGAAAGTAAAAGTGAAATTGAAAAAAACATATTAAAATTTGACCATTTATGGAGAAAAATTAATATTTATTATTTTATCAATAGATTACAAAATTGGTAGACATAAATTTATAATTCTTGATTTAAATAAACTTTAACTTAAGCAGTCTAACCCATTAGTTGTCAATACGAAATTCTGTTTTTCAACTTAATTCGGAAAAAAACAAAAAAACTTAAAAGCACTTAAGCTCTTGCAAAACCCTCAAATTTACTTGAAGTATTTTTTAAGTTTGGGATAATTATATTTTCCTCCCCTAAGGTTTAGTGTAATTATACGAAAATTCCTTATAGTTTGAAAAAAATTATATTTACTGTCCTTGAGGTTTGCTTTCATTTAATAAATAAGACCCCCTTAGTCAAAATTCATTGAATCTACTGATATTAACAGAAAAGCTGAATGAAAATTGATATTTACCCTTGATTGACTTATTACTAATTTATTGTAGGTCAAATGATTTTTTTCAGAGTAACCTACCGTTACAACGGTGAAGATATATATATCCCTTCACATGCATTAATGCATGAAAATATATGAGAGTAATTTGATCATAAAAAAAATTATTTTACCTGCTATAAGTCAGTAAGAAGTCAATTGGAGTAAATATAGATTTTTTTAATTATTTATTAATATCTGATCATAAAAAAAATTATTTTACCTGCTATAAGTCAATAAGAAGTCAATCGGGGTAAATATAGATTTTTTTAATTATTTATTAATATCAACAAATTCGATAAATTTATTTGACTAACTGAATGTCTTATTTATTAAACGAAATCAAATCTCAGGGTGCTAGATGTAATTTTCCAAATCACAAATGTAATTACACCAAACTGTAGGAAAGAGGAGTATAATTATCCATTTTAAGAAAGACTTCTCAAGTTCAATATATATATATATATATATATATATATATATATTTAAAAGTAAATTGTTCACGTGTTTACAAAAAAATAAAAATATTGAACTTATAAAAACATTAGTAAAAATAAATTATATAATTTCGTTCCAAAATCAATAAAGTTGTTAAAGGAAAGATAAATGAGGCATCTTTCTTTTTTTGAATAAATCACTTGTGAACCATAACGTCTTATTTCTGGAACGGTGAATATTTATTCGACCCACATTACTTATGATCATGTGCTTTTTACCCCCTCCAAGTATAAAAATATTTGTAATTATGTAAATTTCAGAGGAGATGGTTGCAACTTATTTCCAAAAAAAAGAAGCATAACCTCCTCAACTTTTCTTTCAAAAGTTCAAAGGGTTGCGTTAATTTTTTATTTATTAATTTAGAGGGATTTTATACCTATAGAAAAGAAATGCAATTAGCCCTTTTTTAAAAGAAAAAGAAAATCAAATGTGGTTCCCAACTCCTTTTTGGAATATTTATCTTTTGCACCATTTGTTCATTTTCCAAATGGTAGTTTTATCCTTATGACTTTTTATTTTTTTTTAAAAAAAAACAAAAAGTAGGAAAAGAGAAAGTGCATATTTCACAATTTGTGGGGGCAAAACTATTTTCTCCAATGTTCTAAACCTGTAAGCACCTCTTTTCCAATACCAATAACATGAGGATATCAGCCAATAACTATGTCAAATATGAATAGGAAAGTAGCAAAATCCACATAACAAAAATTTAAAAAAAGAAATAAAACTCACATTTTTTTTTTGTGAAATTTAAATTCGAAATCCAATAAATTGGGTATAATTATTATTTATGCTGATAGGTACACTAGAAGAACTATGCTTCCTGTTATGATTAAACATTATAATTAAGAGTTAAACATAGTGGTGAATTTTAATTAATTATGAATATGTAACATTTATTAATTATTGTTTCTGTAAGTGGAATTAAAATAATAGTTATAATTAAAAATTATAATAAATATTTGGATTATAGGTAAAATCACGGTGAATGTTGATTAACTATTATTAAAACTTTAGTATTTATATCGATTTTATTTGACTATAGTAGAAATATAATACTCATTTTGCTATGATTGTTAAGTCTAATGATTTATAGGGAATAACCCATTTTTTATTGGTATTTTGATTATTTGCACTTAATTTATTAGGTAATTACAATGGGCTCTCCTAAAATTTGTCATAATTATAATTATCCTCACATTATTTAAAAAATTACAAATACTTTCTGAAATTAATAGTTGTCTAACAAATACCCTCTCGTGACAACCCATTATAGGAAGTATTTGTTAGAAGTCTATTAATTTTTATAGGGTATTTATTATTTTTTAACAAATTGATATAATATTTATAATTATGACAAATTTTATCCAATCTACTGTAATTTACCCTAATTTATTTTCACGACAAACAATGTCTTTGTTGTCACATTTTTTTTTTTTTATAGAATTCAATTAAAGCTTTAAACCAAATAAAATCATATTCTTGATAATAATTTAAATATTAATATATTCCACTTGACTTGATTTGATTTATTTACATCTCTGCTGGTTGCTAATGCTGTTTGGAAAAAGGACAACCATCATAATAATTATAATGCAAACAGAGAAAAGAAAAAGCCAAGAGGATTCTTCATGTCATTACCCTTTTCTGATGGAGATTTGAGTGACCACGATTCACTGTCTTATCCCAAGTTGATTCTTCGGACACAGAATTTTTAAAATTATTAGAAATTTGGCCAAAAAAAAAAAAAAAGAAAATCAAAAGGTTGTGTTTGGATATCTTCCAGAATTAATATCGATCAAATTTATGTAGTTTGATTGGTCAATTTTTAGTAGTTAACACACAAAAAAATGTTGTCTGAATTAGTGAAAATTGATTTGAATGTTGATATTTTCAAATAGTAAAAAAAAAAGAAAAATGATTAATGTTAGAGAAAATTATGTTTTATTTCAAATTTTACTTGAAAAAAAAAATGCTTTAAATGCCAAAAAGTGTCTATTTTGTGGTTCTATGCTAGTATCTATATACATAACAATTGAGACGGATCAAACGAGAACCTAACCCTTGTTGTTGTGAGGGGTCATCGTTCGTTTATCATAAAGTTATGTTATTTTTCAAATGCATGCAAATTCTATTATGAGAATTTATTAAAAAGTAAATTACTTTTACAAATATTAAGTTCTCTTAAAATTGGAGACGAGTTCTTCAATTATTTTTCAAAAAAATCTTATATTTCTGCTACATCAAACATCACTATATTATGTTCGTTTTAGTTAAAATTTAGGGTTAAATAAGATATTGATGTGTTTGGCATAATAAGATCTTTTTATCGTTAAAATAATAAAATATGATATGATATCATTAGAATCAAATAAATAGCTGTATCATAATTTGTATTTAAATCATTTTAAAACAATTTCATAAATAGTATACAATAGTTTAACTCCAAATAAAAACTAATTATTAACTCTTGCGTTGCAAGGACATATTATATTTAATTTAAAATTATTTAATATTTAATATTGATTATTTAATTTATTTAAATAAATTATTTTTTAAATAATAAGGAATTACATGTATTGGCTTTTTACAATTGAAATTGTTAGCCAACTTATTCTTTGGTATGAATTGCATCCATTGATGTTAAATACAATAGTTAAGAATAACTAAAATCTATTAAATAAACAAATAAAAGTAAAAGTTCAAAACCATATAATGTGTCAAAATGGTTTCAAATAATGCCATCGCATCAAAATAAGTTTGTATAAGTATTTTATTTATAAAAAGTTTTCTTCAAACCAAAATAATACCATTAATTGAACAACTACCATATTTACTTTAATCATTCCATTTAAGTTGCAATGTTCGAATTTTAAAAACTCATAAATACTGAAAAATTTATAATAAACTCAGTATATACTTAAAAAATGTACTATAAACTTTTTTTTTTCGAATTTATGGATTTATTGTCGATTTGATCTTGATCATATTTCCTATTAATTATGAGCTATAAAAATATTAGTAAATATATAATTTTTTAATAATTCTAACATACCAAATAAGGTAATTGATATCAATTTTCTTCATTGGAGATTCTCCATTGATAACTACGCGATTATCACGATTTTACAATGATTTAATTCTCCTTTTTGAGCCAAAAATACTCCTAATCTTGTAAATTTATTGCATATTCAGCCAAAAGGGATAATATGGGATGAAGATGGCAAAAATGGATATTGAGGACATAAAAAAGGGAGAAAGAAGATTTCAAGGCAATTTTGCCGAATCGACTAAACGCGCCCACGTTTAGTGACTTGGTCAACACGGATAAAGAAAGGAAAGGCTTGATTTCCGCAAGATAAAAATGGAATGATGTGCTTAAATTTGGAGAGGACTCCTTTAAATACGATTTTTTTTGTTTTTTTGGGTAAATGTAAGTTTCATTAATAAAACAAGATCGTAAAGTACAACAGTGCTCAACTGGTGGTTTCTCCCTCGACAGGCCAAGGGATACGCCATAATCTATATAACGCACATGAACTAACAGAACGAGATAAATTAACACTGATAATCCTCTGTCTAATATCTTCCATAATAATGGTGGCTATTATATTCGGTGGTCCTCCGTACGCTTAAAGCGTCTCAAATTTCGTTCCCCTTTAAATGTGGTAAACTCCTTTAAATACGTTATTGATGATTTATTGTCATTTTTAGAACCAATCATGTACTTATCCCCCCCCTCCCGTCTAGATTTGTAGGAGACTTTTATTCTAAAAAGGAGGGGTCTCTCCATTTGTAGGACAACTTGGAATTGAATAAAATACTTTAAATTCAATAGTTTAGTTCACTCTCTCTTTTAGTTTTAATTTGTTGACAGGGTTAGTGGAATTTCACTTCTTAGTGTGTTCTTCCATTAACATGTCCACCTAAATTCTTTATTTTCTGGTTAAGGTGTGGTGATTGCTTGATTCTTAACTTGTTGTGAGATCTAATATGCTCTTTTACACTTGTTAAATAAGTATTCATGTTATTCTTTGTGCTTTTATTACAAACGTCTGATTTATGAATAATTCGGCCGGTTGTTCATTATCAAGAAGGTTTGCTTAGCTAATTGAACTTTACAAATCCGTGTAATTATTTATTTAGTTCAATGCTTAGTAGCAATGTAGCATAATTAATTATGTCAAAGTAGTTAGTTATGTTATGGGGAATGCATGATCTATATTAACGAATTATCCTCATAGGAATTTGTTAATTAGAATAAGGCCTTTCTAATTCTTAATATTGTTATAGATTAAATCTTGTGGATGTTTCCAGGGTTGTCTGTTAATTAGGGATCTAGCCAATGGTCGTAGCTTGGTTGACGAAAAGGTAAGAAAATGTAAGGTTGTTAGGTCGTACCAACAATCATAACTGATTTATTTGTTTATACAAGTGTTATTTTGGCATCAATGATCAACTCACAAGAGTCAAGCATGATCCTGATCTTAATCGAAAAAGCTCTCTCTCATATTCTCGCCAGGTAATTTTAATTGCTTTCTAGTTTATTTTAGCTTGTAATTATTTCTCTCTACTATCAAACATCCCCCCAACTATTTTCTTTTTCTTAAAGAAATCGACTTAAACCAGTCCCTGTGGAATCGACCCTACTCCCACTTTCGCTAGTGTTGTAGGAATTATTTTTGGTGGTTTCGGCACCTATCAAATTTTGGCGCCGTTGCCGGGGATTGGCATTTTTAAGTCTATTTCTTCTTATTTTCTTATTTTTGTTACTTGGTTTAATACTCTAATATTCTCATATAGGTGAACTTGAATCTGATTCAAGATTGAGAAGAATGGACGGAGATTTCGAAAGAAAACCAAGCAACAAGTTGAAAAGACATCCCCTTCTTCCGAGTCAAAGTTTGCACAAGCAATATTAGACATTGAGAGCGAGTCTGACCAACCATGGCACACAGTCTATTTGCAATCATGGGGGCCAATACTCAACAGTTTGGGATTAGATACGACAATCCACCAGTTAATGAGGTAAATGTATCTTCCATTAATGATCGTTTAGATAGACTTTTATCCCTTGTTGAAATAGTTGCCGAAGAAGAATACCAATGAGTGAAGGCCTGTGGAATATGCAATTTCATGGCACATCCCACTGATTTGTGCCTTATGCTTCAAGAAGAAACCGTCGAGCATGCCAATAATGTAGGAGGACTTTTTGGACCACCACAAAGAGAATATGATCCCATTTCAACATGTACAATCCAGGAAGTCCCAGTCTTAGCTACGTTTCGCAATCTCAAAACTGGCCACCACATTAATTTGTCTCCAAGACAGGTACGTCTCTTGAAGATATGATGAAAGCACTTCTCGCTAATACTCAACAATTTCAACAGAATACTCAGCGATTCCAACAGCAAACTCAACAATTCTAATAACAAACTCAGATTAGCATTTAGAATCTAGAGTCTCAAATCAGTCAACTGGCGTCATTTGTTAGTAAATTGGAATCCCAAGGTAAATTACCTTCCCAGTCTGTTGTTAATCCTAAACAAAATGCAAGTGTTTTTGTCCTTCGCAGTAGAAAAGAGTTGCAACCAAATATGGACGAAAATGAGACCAAGCATACGTATGTCCAGCACGGTGAACCAGACCAAAAGATGGAGATTTATGAAAAGCAGACCAACAAGCCCAAAACAACCGACAGTGAGCATCACAAGCTGTTGATGGCCAAACTTCCATTACCAGAAGGATTTGCCGAAAACGAGGAAGGGGAGAAGAAGGGAACACTTGAAACTGTTAGCAAATTGATGGTAAACATTCCATTGATCGACGCAATCAAAAGAATACCTCACTATGCAAAGTTCCTCAAGGAATTCTGCACCAGCAAATGCAAATTGAAAGATTTTATAGATCCATTGGTGCAAGAAAAAACTAAATTCGATGGTTATAAAGACTTCAACTCTGGTCCGAAAACTTATAAGAACAAAGCATTTTATGACAAAATAAGTTCGAGGAAGAATTCTTTCATGAACCTCAAAGCTTTCCTTGGTCCACACCATCTCTGGGTGCACTACGAAGAAGAAGTGGATTTAGAGTGCCCAACTTATTCAAGTTGAGGCACAACAATGTCTAGCCAAAGACAATAAAGAAACGCGCTACATGGGAGGCAACCCATGAATTTTCTATCCCTTCTCCTCTTTTTCATTTCATTTCATTTTATTTCACTGTTAGTGTTTTTATTGAGTTTTACAAAGCGTGCCCACATTTAATAAAGCATTCAAATCTGTCTGGAATCCCAACCCCAACAGATTTGTTGATCTCATTAAGTGTGTCCACGTCTAAAGGATCATCCTAATCTGTCTAGCTCACCCCGCAACAACAGATTTGTTGTTTCCCTTAAGCGTGCCCACGCTTAGTAAGACGAAGTAGGCTCTCAAAAACACTTGCACACAACCACTTTTATTTATTTATCTTTCTACTTTAATTAATAAAAAAATTAAAAAATTGAAAATTCAAAAAATAAAAGGGAAAGTATGCAAATTCTTTCTAACTTAATTTCCCACATTGAAGAGACCTACTTTGACAAAGTCCCCCAAAAATCTCAAGGTCTTTCCTCTCCACCACTCCACCGCCTTGACCACTTGACGGCATGCACTTTGGGATGTTTTCTTAACCCTCTCAATTTTAATTTCGTACATTCTTGATTTGCATGTTAATGTCCACATTGAAGACAATGTGAATTTTAAGTATGGGGGTATGGTTGTTGAGCATGCTTGTTGAATTTAGTTGTTGTTGGTCTTGTTGGTTGTTGAATATGCTTGAAAAGATTTTTTGTGCTTGGTGCTTGGTGGAAATGCTTGATCAAAACTTTTGAGGAATGAACCTTGTGAAAATTTTTCCTTTTCTTTTTGATGTGAAATGAGGAACTCTTTGACAAATTTTTGTGGAAAATTTAGGCATGATGAAACCCCTTTCAATTTTGGACGACTCTTGGCTTAATGATGTTATGTGCAAAAGAATGCATGTTTTATTTTAAGGACAATTCACAAGTTGAAAACTTATTTTTACCAAAATGACTTGAGTTGAAATCTTTTGATAAAGGATTTGTGGACTAAAACACACCTCGTGAGATTTTGAGCTTGACATATTCATGTAAAATTTCATTCTTTCTTGAGAGAAAAATACTTCTATGGCTTTATCCTTCTAGAACTTGTCTTGAACCACATCGAGGCCACACAAATGTGCATTTATTTGGATATGATAAAGGCATTAGAAACCACTTTCGGCCTTCATTAACCACCACACCACATTTTAACTTTAGAGAACTCAGTTGAGCCCTTTTGACCTGTTTTGTTGATACAGCCCATTATACACAAACATATTCCGTCGTTTGTTTAAACCCTTGATTTTGACCCTTCCAAGAATTATTTGAGCATCAAGGGAAATGTGTTTACATTCAAAAGAAAAAGTTCTCAAAATGGGGAGTGACCATTGTAATCTTCATGATATTTCAAATTAAGTTTGGGGGTTCCAAAATTGTGGTATTCTTTACTTTGTGGGTGCCGACATCAATTTTCTTGTTCTATGCCTATCACGAAAAAAAAAATTGAGAGGAGAAAAAAAGAAAAGAAAAAAAAAAGGGAAAACCAAGTGGCAAAAAGAGAAAAAAAGAAAGCAATTTTCTTGCCACGAAAAAAAAATGAAAGAAAAGAAAAAAGAGAAAAAGAAGAAAAAAATGTATGAACTCTCCAAAAGAAATAAGAAAGGCATAGTTCAAGTAAATGTCGAAAAATTTTGAGGGTAAACGAGTAAACTTTGGGAGCTTCAAATTATTGTTCACTCAAATTTTTTGGTACTCTAATTGGTTTCTTGGAATTTAACCTCGTTATCCTTATATCCTACCCCCAAACCAAAGTCTCATTACAACCAAAATCAAAGACCTTTTGATCCATGTATGTGCATATTTCAAAGTGGTGGAGATGTGGTGTTTAGGCAAGCTTATGGTAAACATTTTCGTAGTAAGTATTGAGAGAAACACTTGAGCCATATATACACTTGAGAGAATGGAAAGCGAAGAGAAAATAGTCTACTAGTTTTATACGATTGGTTTTGATAATTGTCATTATGTGAAAACTTGTTTGGATACAAGTTGAATTATCCTTTTTATGAAATAGGTCATTTACTTTGCACATAATTACAATTTGCCTTGAGTATATTCAAGTTTGGAAGGATTTTGAATGCATGATTGATTTTGATTTTGCTTGAGGACAAGCAAAAAGATAAGAGTGGGGGTATTTGATAACTACGCAAATTGTCACGATTTTATAGTAATTTAATTCTCCTTTTTTAGCCAAAAATACTCCTAATCTTGTGAATTTATGTATATTCAGCCAAAAGGGATAATATGGGATGAAGATGGCAAAAACGGATATTGAGGACATCAAAAAGGGAGAAAGAAGATTTCAAGACAATTTTGCAGGATTGACTAAACGTGCCGACGCTTAGTGATTTGGTCAACACGGATGAAGAAAGAAAAGGCATGATTTCCGCAAGAGAAGAAAAGGAATGATGCGTTTAAATTTGGAAAGGACTCCTTAAATACGTTATTGATGATTTATTGTCATTTTTAGAACCAATCATGTACTTATCTCCCCCCCCCCCAACGTCTAGATATATAGGAAACTTTTATTATAAATAGGGGGGGGCGGGGCTCTCCATTTTTAGGACAACATAGAATTGAATAAAATACTTTAAATTCAATAGTTTACTTCACTCTCTCTTTTAGTTTTAATTTATTACCGGGATTAATGAAATTTCACTTCTTAGTGTGTTCTTCCATTAACATGTCCGACTAAATTCTTTATTTTCTTATTAAGGTATGGTGATTGCTTGATTCGTAACTTGTTGTGAGATCTAATCTGCTCTTTACACTTGTTAAATAAGTATTCATGTTATTCTCTGTGCTTTTATTACAAACGTCTGATTTATGAATAATTCGACCGGTTGTTCATTATCAAGAAGGTTTGCTTAGCTAGTTGAACTTTACAAATCCGTGTAATTGTTTGTTTAGTTCAATTCTTAGTAGCAACGTAGTATAATTAATTATGTCAAAGTAGTTAGTTATGTTATGAGGATTGCATGATCTAATTTAAATGAATTATCCTTGTAGGAATATTTTAATTAGAATCAGACCTTTCTAATTCTTAATGCTATTAATAGATTAAATCTTTTGGACGTTACCAAGATTGTCTGTTAATTAAGGAGCTAGCCAACAGTCGTACCTTGGCTGACGAAAAGGTAAGGTTATTAGGCCGTACCAACAACTATAACTGATTTATTTGTTTATACAAGTGTTATTTTTGCATCAATGATCAACTCACAAGAATCAAGCATGATCCTGATCTTAACTGAAAAATCTCTCTCTCATATTCTCGCCAGGTAATTTAATTGCTTTCTAGTTTATTTTTAGTTTGTAATTATTTCTCTTTACTATCAAACATCCCCTCAACTATTTTCTTTTTCTTAAAGAAATCGACTTAAATCAGTCCCTGTGGAATCAATCCTAGTCCCACTTTCGCTAATGTTGTAGGAATTATTTTTGATAATTTCGGCACCCATCATCCATCTAATAGTTCACTTGAAGAAGACAATAATTGAGCTAACAGTTCTTAATATTTTGACTACATACTATGTGACAATAACTCAATGTATGAAGAACTCTGACACCTTAAAATACCAAAGTTCCAAATATTGGCTTGTATCATCGATCTTAACGTTGTTTCTCAAAAGTAGATATAATCTATAATAACATAGAACATAATATAAGTAAAACAAACAAACTCTATTACTAGAGTAGGTAGAAATTAGATAGTATAATATGATTTAATTAAAGAGATTAGTATGGAATGACCTATTTCAAGAGATGTTGATTCAAGTTTGAAGTCGCAACGAAGCCATTCGAAATTTATCAAATTGAAATCTCCAATTTCAAAATTATAATTAGTCGATCTAATTTGAAATAAAAATGGGTGGCCTTTTAGACTCATATTAATTAAAAAATTGTAGGGTAATATCTATATCCTATTGTGGTAAAATTAATAAAATACTTGCGTATGAAAATATCACCACAAAAAAAATTATTTTATTAGAACGGCTTGTGTAACGGACTTTTTATTAATTTATAATAGCTTTTGCAACGAATTGTCTTACCACGGCTAAATGGACGTTACAAACTATTTGTAACGACTTAACAGAAAGTCGTTACAATTTGTAACAGTCTTTGTATCAGCTGCTGTAGGCCGTTACAAAACTAGTGACATGGAAAAAAACAAATTTGGAACTATTTTTGTAACGGCTCGGTTGAATTTGATTTAATTTGTAACGATCTCTGTAACACATATAGGTATGTTTGTGCTCGATATTTGGAACGATTTTAGTAATACTCTTATTAACAGTTTTGAATTATATTGTATTTGTTTTTGCCATTGCATTTGTACCTGCTTTTGTAACAATTTTTGGAACTGCCACGTTTGAAATTGATAAAAGTTTGTGGCACAGTCTTTGTAACGGTCTGACAATTTTATCTGTTTTTGGTGTATTCCAAAAGCCATTACAAATGCAGTTACAATACTTATTATTTATTTAATATATTTTAATATTTATATTTATAAAATTAACTAAATCAATTTATATAAAAAACACATAATATAACAAAAAAATAATTTAATTACAAAAATAAAAATATTATTATAAAATTCTATTTTTATAAAATACAAAAAAAAATTCTAATCTAAATTATTATCCCTAGTAGCCGTGTGTTCGTAGTCGTCATCGCTGTCGTCGGGTGCCGGGGGATCTGCTGGAGGCTCGGGTGCTATATGATCGGGCCAGTAGGGATCGATGCTTCTAATGTAGCGCTTGAGGGCCAATCCCGATCATCTAGGTCGGGGAGCTACGGTTGTGGCCGCGAGGGCGATGGAGCAGTCGAACGGCTGGCCTCTGATGGTTCAGCAATGGAGTGGTGGACCTATGAGCCAATACAGAATACTTGGCCCCTCTTCCGGCCGTCCGTCACTAACATCCATCCGTCTCTAACGTTAATCAATCATCCTCAAGAACATCTCCTGCGAACATGTTAAATAATTAGATTGAAACAAAAAATTAAAATTAAAAAATAAATGATGTAAACTTTTTTAATTACTTATCGCGACCTCCTCTGCTCTCGGGCCACTCCACTGGCCGTCTTTCTTCTTTTTGTAGACCTTCTCGAACACCTCCATCCGAGTGACGGGGGCATCCAAGTTATGTATCCTATTTAAAAATTAATTTAAAAAATATAGAAATATAAGAAATTAAATAAAATTACTAATATGCATGTTAATATACTTAACATCATCCGCTTGTGCACCCAAACGGATGATGACCCCCCGCGATAAACGGTCGCAACTACTTCTGATTTGGCTGCCGGTTGACTTTGTTTTTGGCCTATTGTGTTTGGAGTTCTGGGCTCGACCAAAACTCCAGGAGCTGGCACAAGATCTCCTCGGCCAGCCACAGTAGTCGGGTCAACTAGTTCCGGGCGTCAGCGAACCGCTTTCGCAGGAACTTCCCCGTGTGCGACTTGATGAGTTTGAACATCGATTTATCATCGCAGTTCCACTAGTACGACATCTGCAAATTTGACAAATTAAAAAACTTATAAATTAAATAAAATTAAATAATACTATCATTACCTTCATTTTTTGAAACCAGAATAACTGATGTTCCTCTGGGATCATCGATATGTTGGCCCAAGAATGCGGATAATGCCCTTTGACCGCAATATTGATTGCAGTGTGAAAATCTCGATCCAGCTTGAAAATAATAATTAAATATTAAAACTAATTCAAAAATAAAAAAATTATAAAATAAATGAATAAATTCTTCTACGTACCATGCAACATCTGACCCACTACGGGGGAATCTGTAGGTATAGGAAGGACCTAGGACACTCCCTTCGAGGATGGGGATGGGGAAACTGGAGGTACATCAGCTGGCTCATCCTCGGGAGGGCAGGGAGGGCCACGACCGCGGGAGCGACCACGGCCACCGGCCACGACCCCATCCCGGGAATGACAGTGCACCGGTCATCATTATCTATAATTTAAAAAATTACTAACATGAAAAACACATAAAAATTATATTTTTTTGTAAAATTCCTACTATTTGCATTAAAGTCCAAATTTTATCCTAAAAATTGTATTAAGGTACTAATTTTTTCCTTAAAACATTTATAAAACATTCATTAAATTCGATTATTTTCCTAAAATTGACATTAACTATATAAGGCCCATTAATTAATTTCCTAATAAAATTTGCATTTAATTAGATAAAGGTCCAAATTTCTCTTACTAATTGCATTAAGGTCTAAATTTTGTTTAAATTACATTAAAGCGCAATTTTTTTGAAATATGCATAATATACCTCAAAGTTGCAATCAGGTCCAACTTTTGTGTAAAATTACAACGTTCAATTTTTTCCATCTAATACATAATTCTCCTAGAAATTACATTTAGGTCCAAATGTTGCCTAATATTACATTAATGACCAATTTTTTTCTAAAACGCATAATTTGTCTTATTATTGTAATTAGGACCAAATTTAGCGTGAAATTACATTAAAGCCCAAAAGTCACCTAAAATTACATTAAGGTCCAAACTTGTCCAAATTTACATTATTTTATATTTTT